>NC_136682.1:429617-498279 GCF_903797595.1 Erithacus rubecula | reverse complement strand
CCCATCTCCCCCAACCGCTCTCATTCCCCTTTCCCTTCCCCATCTCCCCCAACCCCTCTCATTCCCCTTCCCCTTCCCCATCTCCCCCATCCCCTCTCATTCCCCTTCCCCTTCCCCATCTCCCCCAACCCCTCTCATTCCCCTTCTTCTTCCCCATTCCCCCCCATCCCCACCCCTCTCATTCCCCTTCCCCATCTCCCCCATCCCCTCCCATTCCCCCTCCCCCTCCCCGCCCCTCTCTGACGCCCGCCTGTCCCCGCAGCGCCTGCAGGAGCGGCCGCCGTGCGGGCGGGAGCCGCCGGCTCTGCAGCTGCGGGTGCCCCTGGAACGGGAGATCCCGGTGGCCGCGGTACCGCGGGGCCCGGAGCGCCCGGCCCCGGCCCCGCCCCCGCCCGAGGAGGAATTCCCGGAGATCACCGAGGTGGGGCTGGGCCTGCAGCAGCTGCAGTGCCTCTGCATTTTGGGGATTTTTTTTGGGAGCTCCACACCCCCTTTCCTGCTAAACCGCATGTTCAGTGGGTAAAGAATCAATTTGGGGTTCAACCCCCTGTTGGGGGAGGGGTGGAAAAGCAGAACTGTGCATCCCCTTTGGCAGGAAATGGAGAAGGAAATCAAGAGTCTGTTCAGAGGGGGGAACCAGGACGAGGTGCTGAGTGAGGCTTTTCGACTGACCATCACCAGGAAGGACATCCAGACCCTCAACAACCTCAACTGGCTCAATGATGAGGTGGGACCCCCCAAAACCCCCTTTGGGGGGGAAACACAGGGCTGGGAGGGGCTTTGGGGCTTGGCATTCCCAGCCTGGAGTGGTAAATCTGTGAGGAAAACTCTGTAAAATAAAAATAATTCATTAATTAACAAGTTACATTAGTTAAAACCACTAACTAAATAATTTAATTGCTGGGGGGATTAATGATAGTGATGTGAACAGGGGAAATAATGAGGAAATCTTAAATACAGACTTACACAAATAAAGGCAAATTCCTAAAAATCCTTGGATTTTTTCAGGAATATTTTAATACTATGGAGCCATTACAACCCTCCCTGGGGTTTTTTTGAAGGTTTTAATGCAAATCCTCCTTTTTTGGGGATTTATTCCCCAAATTTACACAGGGCCACAAATCTGAACCCCATAATAAAATAGTTAGAAACCTATTTCAAAAAAATTCAAAAACTCTGTCTGTTTTCCTTTTATTTTCCCCAGATCATCAATTTCTACATGAATTTACTGATGGAGAGGAGCAAGGAGAAGGATTTGCCTGCAGTCCATGCCTTCAACACCTTTTTCTTCACCAAATTAAAGACTGCAGGCTACCAGGCTGTGAAGAGATGGACAAAAAAAGTGGATATTTTCTCTGTGGATCTGCTCCTGGTGCCCATCCACCTGGGAGTGCACTGGTGCCTGGCTGTGAGTGCCTGAACTATCCTGAAAATCATCAACTTGGACTTCAGGGCTCAAATTTTGTTGCTTTTGGGTGATGCTGAGGGGCAGAAATCTCTGCTTGTGATTCAAATGAAAGCCTGAAGAGGGTACAAGGCTAAGAGCAGCTTTCTGTGGGGTTTTTAAATCCTTAAATTCAGCCTGGAGGTCATTTTAGGGAATTTATTCCCTTGGGAAGATCTGATTTCTCTGTTCCCACCAACTCCTGGTGCCACAGGATCTTGTTCAAGAGATTTAGGCCACAGATATTTCACTTTATTTCACTTTTCCTTCTCCTTTGTCCATCCCCTCCCTTGGCTCCTGGGATCCTGCAGGGATTTTCTGCTCCTTTAGCAAAAACCTCCTCAATTTATTAATTCCTTGCTTGAACTGTTAATTAATTCCATGGAAAAAAGGCAATTTCCACCACAAATGATGTGGGAATGGGGAGGGAAAGCACCAAAAACTGCCCAGATTGAGGCCTTGGGAGGTGGAGCAAAATAGTTGTAAACCTATGGGAGGAATAATAACAATATTAATAATTAATAAATGACAATTAATAACATTAGAGGCTGATTTAGACATTAAGAACACAACAGGAAATGAGGATTTTTTTTGGGGGGGGAAAATCCTCTGGTGTGAAATAACTTGAATTTTTTCCTTTTTGGCCTGCAGGGAGAATTCCTGGAAGGTTTTTTTTTTGCCCACTCTAAGGAATTTTTCTCTGTGCAGGTCGTGGATTTCAGGAAGAAAACCATCACATACTATGATTCCATGGGGGGGATCAACAGTGAAGCCTGCAGGATCCTGCTGTGAGTGAAATCCCTGCCCTTGCCCAGTTTGGGGTCATTTTTTTGTTGCCTTTTTCCCTTCCCTAAAAAATTCCTGCTCTTCCCTTGAATTCCCTCCCACAAATCCCAAAAAAAAGGGAATTTTCTCTCTTTTTTTCCCCCATGAGATTTGGCCTCTCCTGATGAAATTTTAGATTTTTTTTTTTTTTTTTTGGTGGTGGTGGAGGGGTTAATTTGTAAATCCCAACCCCAAGCCCCTTTGGTAATGGCCAAACAGAGAAAAACCCCAGAATTCCCATTTTTCCAACTTTTCCCACTCATTTTCCCACAGGCAGTACCTGAAACAGGAGAGTTTGGATAAGAAAAGGAAAGAATTTGACACCAATGGATGGACCCTGCTGAGCAAGAAAAGCCAGGTTTGGGCAGCCCAGAATTCCCAAAAAAATCAGGATTTCCTTGGATTCTCAGCCCTTTTTTGGGCCCCCTTTTCTCTCAGGGATTCCTGGGAAAAAAAAAAGGAAGGAGCAAATCCCAAATTTTAGGAGAGGAAATTTTTCACAGGGGATGGAGCGGGGAAGGATTTGGGTGGGATTTGGGCAAGGTGGGAGTGGCACCCTGAAATCCAGAAATGCTGGAACTGTGGGAGATGTGCAGGAAATGCTGGAACTGTGGGAGATGTGCATCCCAAAGGAATTGGGGGGCTCTGGAGCAGGTTTGGGGGTTCTGAGGAGTTTTGGCCCCTGTGTGCAGGAGATCCCCCAGCAGATGAACGGCAGCGACTGCGGCATGTTCGCCTGTCGCTACGCCGAGTGCATCTCCAAGGACAAGCCCATCAACTTCACACAGGTACCCCCTTCCCAAGCTGCCCACTTCCCAAACTGCCCACTTCCCAAACTGCCCAGTTCCACATTCCCCAGTTCCCAAACTGCCCAATTCCCCAGTTCCCAAACTGCCCACTTCCCAAACTGCCCACTTCCCAAACTGCCCACTTCCCAAACTGCCCACTTCCCAAACTGCCCAATTCCCAAACTCCCCAGTTCCACATTCCCCACTTCCCAAACTCCCCACTTCCCAAACTCCCCAGTTCCACATTCCCCAGTTCCCAAACTGCCCAATTCCCAAACTCCCCAGTTCCACATTCCCCAGTTCCCAAACTCCCCAGTTCCCCATTCCCCAGTTCCCAAACTCCCCACTTCTCAAACTCCCCACTTCCCAAACTGCCCAGTTCCACATTCCCCAGTTCCCAAACTGCCCAATTCCCAAACTGCCCAATTCCCAAACTGCCCAATTCCCAAACTCCCCAGTTCCCAAACTGCCCAGTTCCACATTCCCCAGTTCCCAAACTCCCCACTTCCCAAACTCCCCAGTTCCCAAACTGCCCAATTCCCAAACTGCCCAATTCCCAAACTCCCCAATTCCCAAACTCCCCAGTTCCCAAACTGCCCAATTCCCAAACTCCCCAGTTCCCAAACTGCCCATTTCCTAAACTGCCCAATTCCCAAACTGCCCAATTCCCAAACTCCCCAGTTCCCAAACTCCCCAATTCCCCATTCCCCACTTCCCAAACTCCCCAATTCCACAGTTCCCAAACTCCCCATTCCCCAGTTCCCCAGTTCCCAAACTCCCCAATTCCACATTCCCCAGTTCCCAAACTCCCCAGTTCCCAAACTCCCCAGTTCCCAAACTCCTCAGTTTCCCAGTTTTCCAGTTCCCAAATTCACCAGTTTCTAAACTACCAATTCCTCAGTTCCCAAACTCCCCAGTTCCCAAACTTCCCAATTCCTCAATTCCCCATTCCCCAGTTCCCCAGTTCCACATTCCCCAGTTCCCAAACTCCCTAATTCCACATTCCCCAGTTCCCAAACTCCCCAGTTCCACATTCCCCAGTTCCCCAGTTCCCAAACTCCCTAATTCCATATTCCCCAGTTCCCCAGTTCCCAAACTCCCCTATTCCCCAGTTCCCAAACTCCCCAATTCCCAATTCCCCAGTTCCCAAACTCCCCAATTCCCCAGTTCCCCAGTTCCCAAACTCCCCAATTCCCCATTCCCCAGTTCCCAAACTCCCCAATTCCCCATTCCCCAGTTCTCCAGCCTGCAAACCCCTGGGGCCAAGGACAAGCCCATCAGCAAAATCTGGGATAAATTTCACCATTTTTTACCTGAATCCCAAAAAATTCCCCTTTTCCCCCCATTCCCACAACCTCAAAACCCCAAATTTCCCCCATTTCCCCAAATTTCCGTGGGAAAAAAAAGTGCAAATTCACCCCTGGACGAGCAAACCCTGACCAAAATTCCCATTTTTTCCCCATTTCCCTTCCAAAAATCCCAAAGCAACACATGCCCTACTTCAGGAAGAGGATGGCCTGGGAAATCCTGCACAGGAAGCTCCTCTGATGCTGGAAAAAATCCCAAAATTCCAGAAATTTGGATCAGAAGAATCCCAGGACTCTCCTCGGGACGCAGCCAAGGAACTCCGGGTCCTGCTCTTCCCAAAAAAAAACCCCCCTCGAGTTTGGGGGGAATAGAAAAGTTTGGAAGCACAGTTGGGGTTTTGTGGAGGTTTTTTCCCTCTTTTTTTGTGGATTTTCCTGCTCCTCCATCTGCTTGGGATGGGGAAATTTGGGAATTTTGGGCTTTTTGGAGCCAGATTTTCGAGAAGAGGGAGGTGCCTCTGTGGATTTGGGTTGGGAAAAGCAAGGGAAGGGTTTTGGGTCTGGAGGGAATTTTTGGAGACCATTCCAATTTTTTCCACCTCATTCCCAAAGTTTGAGGATTTTATCCATGGGAAAACCTGGATAAATTTGGGAATACCTGCTTAAATCCCATTTTTTTTCCTTGATTTTTCTTCCCAAATTGCAGGTTTTTGGCTTTTTTTTTTTTTTTTTTTTTTTTTTGAGGAATAAGCTCCAGAATTCCTCTGGATTTATATCCTAACTTTGCTTTTCTGCGGGATAAACCCCAAAACCTGAGCAAAATCTGGGAATTTTGGAGAATTTTTGGGAATTCTCCCCTTATTTTCAAGCTGCTAAATCCCAGCAGCTCCTGTTGCTTTTTCCAGCTGCTTTTCCCACTTTTTCCAGGAAACAAACCCCAGGGACTGCAGAACATGGGAAAAACCCCAGAATCCTGGAATTCCCTCAGTTTTTCCCAAAAAAATCCCCAGGATTTATTTGGGGAGCTTTTCACACCCCTTTCCCCAGATTAATTTATTCCCAAATTTTTTTGGAGCTTCCCAAGCCTCTGGATTTGCTCTTCCTGGTGGAAAAGATTTTTAAGGAGAAGAAAAGTGGGAAAAAAATCCCAAATTTTTGTATTTTCCCTCTCCTGCAGGAGCTGGGAATTTTTTCTATTTTTCCCGACCTGGGAGCTGAAGTTTTGTACCGAATTCCTGAATTTTTGGATCCCTTTTTCCTGGTTTTTCCCAGCCCTTTGTGTCCCTTTGGATCCCAAATTCTCTTCCCTGTTTTATACCAGATTCGTTTCCTACTTTTTTTATCTTTTATTGGAAATAAAGATCTGGAAAAAAAAAAAAAAAAATTCTGGAATTGTGGAATTTGATTTTTTGTGCTCCTCGGGTGGGAATTCTGGGGAAAATCCCGGGAAAATGCCCCAAAATCCCAGGAAAATGCCCCAAAATCTTGGGAAACGCCCCAAAATCCCCGAAAATGCCCCAAAATCCCGGGAAACGCCCCAAAATCCTGGGAAATGCCCCAAAATCCCAGGAAACGCCCCAAAACCCCGGGAAACGCCCCAAAAACCCGGGAAACGCCCCAAAATCCCAGGAAACGCCCCAAAATCCCGGGAAACGCCCCAAAATCCCGGGAAACGCCCCAAAATCCTGGGAAACGCCCCAAAATCCTGTGAAAACGCCCCAAAATCCTGGGAAACGCCCCAAAATCCCCGAAAATGCCCCAAAATCCCGAGAAACGCCCCAAAATCCCGGGAAACGCCCTAAAATCATGGGAAACGCCCCAAAATCCCCAAAAATGCCCCAAAATTTCGGGAAACGCCCCAAAATGCCCGAAAATGCCCCAAAATCCCGGGAAACGCCCCAAAATCCCAGGAAACTCCCCAAAATCCCGGGAAACGCCCCAAAATCCCAGGAAACTCCCCAAAATCCCGGGAAACGCCCCAAAATCCCGGGAAACGCCTCCAAATCCCAGGAAATGCCCCAAAATCCTGGGAAATGCCCCAAAATCCTGGGAATTGCCCCAAAAATCCTGGGAAACGCCCCAAAATCCCGGGAAACGCCTCCAAATCCCAGGAAATGCCCCAAAATCCCGGGAAACCCCCCCAAATCCTGGGAATTGCCCCAAAATCCCGGGAAACGCCCCCAAAATCCTGGGAAATGCCCCAAAATCCTGGGAAACGCCCCAAAACCCCGGGAAACGCCCCAAACCACAAAAATGTCCCCTAAACAGCAATGCCTGCCCCAAAATCAGACACAAATCCCCCAAATCCAGGAAAATTACCCCAAAATCTGACAGAGATTCCCCAAAATTCACGGTTGGGACCCCAAATTTGGAGCTGCCCCTCCAAGCCCCAATTTTGGGTCGTTTGGGGTCATTTTTTACCCCAAATCTGGCCAGGTCAGATCTACCCATGCAAACCCAAATTTGGGGCAATTTTGGGGTCATTTTGGGTAATTTTGGATCATTTTTAATCCCAAACCCAGCCAGGTCTGAGCTGTCCCCTCCAAAACCCCAATTTGGGTCGTTTTGGGTTTATTTTGGGGGAATTTAGGTCACTTTGGGTCATTTTTAACCCTCCAAACCCCAATTTTGGGTCATTTTGGGGTAATTTGGAGTAATTTTTCCCTCTGGATCAGGGCTGCTCCCCCAAAACTCCAATTTTGGGGTGATTTGGGGTGATTTGGGGTCTTTTTTTTAACCCCAAGCAGTGGCAGGGTCCTCACACTCCAGGAGCCTCCTGATCCTAATTCCTCCTAACAATCCCCCCCTCCACCGACCCCATTAATCCCCCACAGCCCCAACCCTCATTAATTAATTAATTAACCCACAGGACCCGCTGGGCTTTTTTTCCAGTTTTTAGAAAACAAAAATCCCCAAAAAACAAAAAAATCCCTGAACCCGATCTCCCTTCAAACCTTGGGACCCTCAGCCCAGCCCCCATCAAAAAATCCCTTTTAGGGTCGGGGTTTTTTTGGGATTTTGGGTGTTTTTGGTGGTTTAAAGTTGGTTTTTTTTGGTTTTTTTTTCCTGGATTTATTTATTTTTTGGGATTTTTTCCTGTTCTGGGACACAGGGGCAGCTTTGTCCCCGTGGCTTTTGGGGCCCTGGCTCGGTGCCACCCCAAACAGGTTTTTTTTTGGGATGGGGGGATGGGAGAATTCGCCATCAAAGGATCCTAAATCCCTAAATTAAATCCCAGGTTTTTTGCCTCTTCCTCGATTCAGACAGGGAAAAAAAAAAATTAAACTTTAAGGGTTTGGAGCTGGATGAGAATCCTGAATTTCAGGTATTCAAGGGCAAAAATCCCGAATTTAGGGTGGGGGGATCCTAAAAAATTAAAGGTGAAACGACTCCCCCTACACGGAGCAACCCCGAGGGGAAAAATCCGGGAATTCCAGGGGGAAAATCGGATTTGGGAATGGGAAAAATCCTTAAAATGACACCAAAAAAATCCCAAATAATCCCCCCAAACCCCTTCATTCCATTCCCAAAGTTTCACTCCAAAAATCCCTGGATTTTGCCCCAAATCCCAAAGTTTTCCCCCAAATTCGAAGAATTTCACCCCAAATTCTCAGGATTTTGCCCCAGATTCCCAGCCTTTCACTCCAAAATACCCCAAAAATACAAACCACACAAAAAAATACTCCCAAAAATATTTTTAAAATATAAAAAAAAATAGGCAAAAATATTTTAAAAAGCACAAAAAAATTTTAAAAGTTTCAAACCCCAAAATATAAAAATACACAAAAAACCCCCCACATAAATATCAAAATATACACAAAAATATAAGAAAAAAACACCAGAAAATATTTGAAAAATGCACAAAAAATATTTTTTTTTTTAAATCAAAAAAAAAATTAAAACCCCTCGGGAAACATAAAAACAATACTCAAAAATATCCTACGAACATACAGAAAATAACAAAAATTATCATTTTTGACCCAAAAAATAATAATAAAAAAAGCAATAAAAACATTTTAAATAAAAATATATATTACAAAAAATTATAAAGAAATATCAAAAATAAAAAATAAACGAAAATAAACCAAAATAAATCAAAATAACCCCCCAAAAATCCCCGGCGGGCCCCCCCCCCCCTCCCGCTCCCTGAAAGGATCCCTTTGTACCTTTCCCAAAAAATCGCCTTTTCATCCCCAAAAAAGGGGGAGGAGGGAAAGGAGGAGGAGGAGGAAGAGGCCGCGCGCGGGGGGGAGGCTTTGACCTCATCCCACAAAAATTCCCGGTTTTTTTCCCCCCATTTCGGGCCCCTTCCCACCTTTCCAGGGGGAAAAAGGGACAAAGGGACTCTGTGCGACAGAACCCCCCCAAAAAAAGGGGAGAGAAATTTGGGAATTCGGGGAATTTGGGGATTCCACCCGCCGGGAAAAGGAGGGGAAGGGAAGAAATGCAAAAAAAAAAAAAAGGATTAAAAGAAGGGTTTGTGTCCCGCCAATTCCATTTTTGGGGGGTAAATTCTCCCTAAAATCGGATTTTTTGTGGGGCTTGAGGTCCTTAAAATCGCTTTTATCACATGGATTCAAGAATTGTAGATTTGGGGGGGAGTTTGCCTTCGTAAAATTGGGGATTTTGAGGGTTTTGTCTCCCCAAAAGTGGAGATTTTCCGGGGTTTTGCATCCCCTAAAAAAATTAAATTCGAGGCTCCAAAAAGATATCATTTTTATATTATTAAATATTAATGTTTAATTAGAAATTTTAGGGTGTAATTTAAAATATGGAGTGAAACGGCTGCGAAATTAGGAGGAAAAAATTAAAATTGGGGATTTTGGGGAAACAATGATGCTTTTTGTGCTCCCCAATCCCAAAATGATCCCGGGAAATATTTGGGGCAGGATCTGAGGTTATTACAAGGAAAAAAAATTGAATTTGGGGAGTTTTTGTGTTAAAGAAGCGTTTTTTGAAGGGTATAATAAATTCCTGGCTCCCCCCCAGTGAGGAATTCCCTCTCTTGGGATTTCATGGGATTGGAGGATTCGGGAAAGTGGGAAAATTTGGGAGGGAAGAGACAAAATGAGGGGGAAATGGGGGGAAAATTTGGGTAAAAGAGGGGCTGAAATGGGACAGAAATTGGGGAGTAAAATGGAGCAAAAATGGTATGAAAATGGGGCAAAATTAGGAGGAATATGGGGGAAAATGGAGAAAAATTGGGTAAAAATGGGGCATAAGTCAGAGAAAAGTGGGGCAGATATGGGCCAGAAATTTGGGTAAAAGTGGTGGGAAACGGGTTTAAAATTGGGCAAGTTTATTATAAAAATGGGGGGAAATGGGGCTGAAATGGAGGAAAAATGACACAAAATTTGGGGAGAGGTGGAGGAAAAATGGAGCCAAAGTGAGGCAAAAATTGGGCAAAATTGGAGTAAGAACGGGTAAAAACTGAATTCCCGCTCCGCTCCCAGCGCAGTGTTGATCCCAAATTGGGCGATTTGGGGAATTTGGGAAAATTTAGTCCCAACTCCACGGGGCAGGGCCGGGTGGCGCCCCCGGCGTGGGGACAACGAGAATCGCGTGGGGACAACGGGGCGGTGCCACCCCCGGGCGGGTCCAGCCCAAACCCCGCCCCGGCCCGGCCCCCATCCCGCTGTCCCCTCCTGTCCCCTCCTGTCCCCTCTCTGTCCCTTCAGTGGAACATGACAGCACCCGCTGTCCCCTCCTGTCTCCTTTCTGTCTCCTCTCCGTCTCCTCCTGTCCCCTCGCTGTCCCTCTCTGTCCCCTCTGTCTCTTCTCTGTCCCCTCCTGTCCCCTCCGTGTCCCCTCTCTGTCTCTTCTCTGTCCCCTCTCTGTCCCCTCTCTGTCCCCTCTCTGTCCCCTCCCTGTCCCCTCTCTGTCCCCTCTCTGTCCCCTCTCTGTCCCCTCTCTGTCCCCTCTGTCCCCTCTCTGTCCCCTCTCTGTCCCCTCTCTGTCCCCTCCCTGTCCCCTCCCTGTCCCCTCTCTGTCCCCTCTCTGTCCCCTCCCTGTCCCCTCTCTGTCCCCTCTCTGTCCCCTCTCTGTCCCCTCTCTGTCCCCTGCTGTCCCCTCTCTGTCCCCTGCTGTCCCCTCCCTGTCCCCTCTCTGTCCCCTCTCTGTCCCCTCTCTGTCCCCTCCCTGTCCCCTCTCTGTCCCCTCCCTGTCCCCTCCCTGTCCCCTCCTGTCCCCTCCTGTCCCCTCTCTGTCCCCTCTCTGTCCCCTGCTGTCCCCTCCCTGTCCCCTGCTGTCCCCTCCCTGTCCCCTCCCTGTCCCCTCTCTGTCCCCTCTCTGTCCCCTCCTGTCGCTCGGCTCTGGAGAGTGTAACAGGGACAGTGGCCAAGGGGACAAAGCCGAGGGAGCGCGGCTGCACCTCTGTCACCGCCACTTTCACCAGCGCCACCAGCGCCACCAGCGCCACCAGCGCCACCCGTGCCTGTCACCGGTGCCACCTGCATGTCCCCACTCCCGGGAGAACGGGAGAGATGTCCCCACTCCACAGCGGGGGCCGCACGCACCTGCTGTTCCCACCCCGCCTTTGAGGCAGTTTTGGGGGGATTTGGGGGATTTGAGCCGTCTCTGGCCCTGTCCCGGCTCTGTCACCCTGGGGACAGCGGCGGAGCCCCCCAGAAATTGGGGAGGGGTCGGGCGGCGCCTCCTCGCCCGTTTGATTTGTTCCCAAATTTTCCGTTCCATCGGAAAGCGGCGGCGGGAGCCAAGGCCTGGCCCCGATCCCGGCCAGATCCGGCCACGCCGAGCGCTCCTCCACCTGCTGGGGGTGGCAGCCCCGAAATCCCCCAAATCGGCCTCACCCCCCTCCCCCAAACTCCTCCCAAACCCCTCAAAATCCCGCCCATAATATCCCCCCCAAATGTCCTCAAAAATTCCCTCGAATCCCCCCAAAATTCCCCTCAAAGCCCCCATAAGTTCCCCTCAAAAGTCCCTCGAATCCTCTCGAGAACCCCCTCAAATCCCCCACCCAAATCCAGCCCTAACTCCCGAAAATTTGGGGGATTTTTATGGGGAATTTGGGGGAATTTGGAGGGGGGGGGGTTGGAGGGAGGGGATGGTCCCGGGCCCCGATCCAGGCTGGGCAATTCGGGGGAGGGCTGCGCTGGGTTTGGGGTCGGGGGCGTTTCCCCGTGTCCCCCACCTTGATCCCACAATCGCTGCCGGGAATTCCGCCGGGAATGGGGACAACGAAAGGGGGGAGGGGTCGGGCTGGGCCCGAGGGGGGCCCCAGAGGGGGGCGGGGATTTGGGGACACCGCTAGGGGGGCGGGGGAGGACGGAGTTGGGGGGGGGGGTCCCATCCTGGGGCGGGGTCGGGGTATCCCGATTTTCCCAGGACCCAGGAATGGGGTAAAAATGGGATGGGAAAGGGGATGGGATGGTAATGAGTGGGAATGGGATGGGAATAGGTGGGAATGGGATGGGATGGGGTGGGTTGGGTTGCTCCGCCTCACCCCCGGCCACCCCTAAACCCCACACCCCCCAAACCCCACACCCCCCAAACCCCACACCCCCCAAACCCCACATCCCCCAAACCCCACACCCCCCAAACCCCGCATCCCTCAAACCCCACACCCCCCAAACCCCACATCTCCCACACCCCATAAACCCCTCATTCCCCAAAATCCGCATCCCCCAAATCCCGCATCCCCAAACCCCACATCCCCCCTGACTCGGGTCCCTCCGCCCGCTCCGGCCCCGGTGGTGGCCGGGGGAGGGCCCGGGGAGGGCTCGGGAGGGCCGGCCCGGCTCGGGGCCCGGGGGAGGGTCCGGGGCCACCGGGGGAAGGTCCGGGGGGCCCGGCGGGGCCGGCCCGGCTCGGGTTACAGCTCCGGGGGGCGGCGGGGCCGGGACTTAAACGGGGCCGCGGGGCCGAGCGGGCACTGGCGGCCCCGGGCGCGGATCGGGCGCAGCCGCCTCGCCATGCCCGGACACCGCCCGGCCCCCGGCGGCCACCGCTCGGTGCCCGCAGCCACCGGCCCCGGAGCCGCCCCCCGGCCCGGGCTCCTGCTCCTCCTCCTCCTCTGCCTCGCCGCCGCCGCCGCCGCGCAGGACCGAGACCTCCGTGAGTGGCGGGGATGGGGACGGAGGGGACAGAGAGGGGACAGAGAGGGGACAGAGCGGGGACACAGCGGGGACACAGCGGGGACACAGCGGGGACACAGAGGGATGAGGGATGGGAAAGTTTTGGGGCAGCGCCGGGGCGGGTGAATGGGACACGTTGAGGGAAAGTTGGAGAAGGGGAGGGGGGGACAGCGGGGAACAATGGGGACAGAAGGGAGACGGAGCGGAAAGGGAATGTGGGACAGCGAGGGGACATCGGGGGACACTGAGGGACGTTTTGGGATGGACAGGAAAGGTTTCAGAGAGGCGGCGGGTGGGGACAGCTCGGAAAGTGGGGACACCGGGGGCATCGGGGCACATCGGGGGACAGCGTCAGACGGACGGGGAAAGTTTCAGTGTGGAGGGGAGGGGACAGAGAGGAGTGTGGGGACATCGGGGGACTGCAGGAGGAGGGTGGGGGACAGCAGGAAGGGGGACAGTGTGGGGATCCTGGGGGACAGAGTGGGGACACTGCGATGGAACGCACAGGGTACGGGACAAGGGGAAAAGCTTCGAGGCAGCTCTGGGGACAGCAGAGCGAGGAGGTGGGGACACGGTGGGACAGCGCAGGGACACCGGGGAAAGTGTCAGGGGAATGTGGGACAACGTTGATGGCGCGGGGGGAGCAGTGGGGGACAGGGAGAGGGACGGGGGGACCGCACGAGGAGAGTTGGGGATATCGGGGGACAGTGGGAAATGAAGCGGAACAGGGAGAGACAGCGTGGGGGACAGCCGGGGGGAGCCTGGGGGACAGTGCGGGGACAAGGAGGGGCAGGGAAGGACAGCGTGGGGCACTGGAGGCTGGCACAGGGCCCGCGGGGGACACGGTGGGGACACCGGGGACAGTTCGGGATCAGGTGTGCGGCGTGGACGGAGTTCAGGAACAGCGGGGACGGGCGGGGACAGCGCGAGATGGCCGAGAGGGGCACAGGTGGGAACTGCAGGTGACAGTGAGGGGACAGAGGGACAGGAGATGAGCTGAGCAGCGGCGTGGTGGGGACAGTGAGGTCCGGTTGGGGTCACAGGGTCCAGCTGGGGACAGGGGGTCCACTGAGGGCCAGCCCTGGGCTGTGTCCTGGGGACATCCCTGGGGACATTCCAGGGACCCTGGGGACACCTGGAGACCCCGAGGCACCTCCTGGGGACACCGGGGCACCTTCTGGGGAGCCTGGGGGACCCCCAGGACCCTCCAGGAGTACCCGGTTACCTCCGGGTCAGCCGTGAGTTCAGCCTGGGGACAGCAGCCCCCTTTGTCCCCGAGCCGTGGGGACACTGGTGCCACCAGAGCTGCGGGGACCTCGGGGGCACCCGGGAGAGGGGCGGGGGTGTCGCCACCCGGGGCTGTGTCCCCTTCGTTGCTTCGGGGCCTCCTCGGGAGCTCAGAGAGGGGCTGGCAGTGCCACCACCCCGCTGCTGCCTGTCCCCGCGCTGTCCCCCGCTGTCCCCGCGCTGTCCCCGCAGCCGAGGCTGGCACCTTCCTGCAGGACGGGGCTGGCAGTGCCACCCCCCGAGTGTCCCTGCGCTGTCCCCTCGCTGTCTCTCCTCTGTGGGGGTTCCTTTGGCGTCCCCTTCCTCCTCTTGGTGTTCAGGACGGGGCTGGCAGTGCCATCCCCTATACCCCGCGCTGTCCCCACGCTGTCCCCGCGCTGTCCCCGCAGCCGAGGCTGGCAGCTGCCTGCAGGACGGGCACCGCTACAGCGACAAGGACGTGTGGAAGCCGGAGCCGTGCCAGATCTGCGTGTGCGACACGGGGACGGTGCTGTGCGACGAAATCATCTGCGAGGACATGCGGGACTGCCCCAGCCCCGAGATCCCCTTCGGAGAGTGCTGCCCCATTTGCCCCACCGAGCAGCCCAGCGGTTGTAATTTATTTATTTCCTTGAATTAGCGAATTAATAAATAAATTACCCGGCCATGGATGGCGCCATCCATGCGGCAACGCGCGGAAAAGGCAACTTCACCCCGAAACAACGGGGGGAAATCGGCCCCAGGGGGAAAGATCATCGAGGTTTTCAGCCCTGGTCGAAAATTTGGAGGTTTTGGGGGAATTTAGACAGGAAAAAAATGGGCCAAAGGGGGATTGGAGGGGATTTTGCCCCCGCGAAGAAGGGCTTTGGTGGAAATCCACCGAAATTGTGGGAATGCATCCCAAAATTAATGGAAACCCCACAGAAAACCCCGAGCCAGGTTCCCAGTTGTGGGATTTCACCTCGAAACGGAGGAAAACACAAAACTTGCTTCCCCCAAACCTCCAAAACCCCAAAAGTTGCCTTTTTTTAACCCTTCTCTGCCCCTGCCTGGGAGGGGAGGATTAAAGGGTTGAGCATCCCCAAAAAGCCTCCGAACCTCCCCAAAAAAGCCCCCTGGACCCTCTTGCTGCTGGCCGCGCTTTGGGGGAGCCCCCAGTGCCCCCCAGTTTGGCCCAACAGCCCACTCAGGATGGAGCCACCTCGTGTTGCCCCCACCCCAAATTTCGTGTGTGCCCCCCATTAATTTCTCTTTATTTTTCTCTTTCTGGGGGGTTTCCAACAGGACAGCCCGGCCCCAAGGTGAGTGAATTTGGGGGGCAATTGTCCCGAATTTTGAGGTGGTTTTGGGAGGCTTTTGGCGGGAATTTTGGGGCAGTTTTGGGGTGTCTGGGTTCATCCTTTGCTTTGCTTTTGCGGGGATTTTGAGGAGATTTTGTGCTCATCCCTGGGTGGGGGGGCGGAGAGAGGAATTTGAGTTTTTGGGGTCTCACCCTTTGCTTCTCCTCACAGGGACAGAAAGGTGAACCTGGTGACATCAAAGATGTGAGTGGGGGGGAGCCCCCAAAAAGGGGCTGGGGCGAGGGGCGGTGCGAAGGGGTTGGGACCCCCCAAAAAGGGGTCGGGACCCCCCCCAGCCCTGATGTTGCCCCCGTTTGTGTCCCCACAGGTCGTAGGACCCCGAGGACCCCCGGGCCCGCAGGTGGGAGCAGCTCCAGGCTGGGAAATCTCTGGAATTTTTGGGGGAGGGGAGTTTGGGGGGGACGAGGGAGGGGCGGGAGGGGGGGAGGGGATACCTGACCTCCCCCTTCCCCCATCCTGTTCCTCCCCTCCCCCCGCAGGGCCCCGCAGGTGAGCAGGGACAGCGAGGGGACCGCGGCGAGAAGGGTGAGAAGGTGAGAGGGACCCCCAAAATCCCCCAAAAATCCATTGGGAACCCCCCCTCCCCAAAAATCCACTGCGACCCTGACAAAACCCTCCGTGTACCCCTAAAATCCTCTTTGACCTCCCCCCAAAAATCAACCGGGAGCCCCCCAAAATCCCCCTTTGGCTCCCCCAAATCCCTTTTTTTGTGCCTCCCACCCCAGGGCGCCCCCGGCCCGCGGGGCAGGGATGGGGAACCCGGAACCCCCGGAAATCCCGGACCCCCGGGACCCCCCGGACCCCCGGGACCCCCCGGCCTGGGGGGCGGGGTGAGTATTCAGGGGGGAGAGGGGCAGAGATGGAATTTTGGGGGGAAACTGAGATTTGGGGAGGGGGAGTGAGGGTAATTTGGTGGGGGTTTCTGGAACTTTGGTGGGAATTGAGGGGGATGTGGAGGGGATTTTGGGGGGTTTTGAGGTGGTTGGGGGTTTGAGGAGATTTGGGGAGGTTTTGAGGGGGTTTTGGGGGATTTGAGAGAATTCGGGTGAGTCTTGAGTACAGCAGCAGGGATTTGGACGGGAATTGGGGGGTTTTAATGGGAACTGGGTTTTTTTTGAGGGGAATTGGGGGTTTTGGGGGGTCTCCGGGGTGCTGAGCCCCCTTTCCCTGGCAGAACTTCGCGGCTCAGATGGCCGGAGGCTTCGACGAGAAGGCGGGAGGGGCTCAGATGGGCGTCATGCAGGGACCCATGGTAACGTCACCCCAAAACCCCCAAAATCCTCAAAAGCCCCCAAAATCTTCCTCACTCCCCCAAAGATTTCCATGAAACTCCCCCATATCCCCCTCAATTCCCCCCAAATCCCATCAACCTCCCTCTGACCCCCTCCCCACCCCCATTTGGGACTCCCACTCCAGGATCCCCCAGTTTTGGGGGCTCCCCGATTTTGGTGGCTCCGGGGGTGTCCCCACCCGGTGTCACCCCACCGTGTGACATCGTTGTGTTCCCCCAGGGCCCCATGGGACCCCGCGGCCCCCCCGGCCCCTCCGGCTCCCCCGTAAGTATCACCCCCCCCTCCTCAAATTTTGGGGTGTCCGGGCCGGCTGGTGTCACCCCGCTGATGTCACTTTGTCCCCACAGGGTCCCCAAGGATTCCAAGGCAACCCCGGCGAGCCTGGCGAGCCCGGCGCTGCTGTGAGTGTCCCCAAATGTCCCCAACCCTCCCCAGATCTGGGCGCTGCCCCTCCAGGGTCTCTCACCGCCACCTCTTTGTCCCTTTCAGGGTCCGATGGGTCCCCGGGGGCCTCCGGGACCTCCTGGCAAACCCGGTGACGACGTAAGTGACATTCACGACATTCAGCCGGGCTGAGAAGGGACAAAAAGTGACATTTTTGTGTCCCCAACCCTTCAAAAATCCTATTTTCCCCGCAGGGCGAGACGGGCAAACCCGGGAAATCTGGCGAGCGCGGCCCCCCCGGCCCCCAGGTGAGCGTGGCTCCGGTGGCCCCGCGACAAAGCCACCGCTGTCCCCTCCCTGTCCCCTCCCTGTCCCCTCCCTGTCCCCAACTCTCCCTCTCCGCTGCCCGCAGGGCGCTCGAGGCTTCCCCGGGACCCCCGGCCTGCCCGGAGTCAAAGGCCACCGGGTGAGTGCGTGTCCCCTCCCTGTCCCCGTGTCCCCGCCGTGCCCCGGAGCGGCTCTGTCATTGTCACACCCCCTCCGTGTCCCTGTCCCCAGGGCTACCCCGGCCTGGACGGCGCCAAGGGAGAGGCGGGAGCGCCTGGAGCCAAGGTGAGAGGGGGTTGCAGTCCCTGGGGCTGGGGACAATTCCCCGGCTGCAGTGACCGTCCCCTGGCTGCGGGGACAGTCCCGGTGACACCAGGGGACCGCGCCCGTCCCCGCGCCGGGCTCACCTCTGTCCCTCCCGCAGGGCGAGTCCGGTTCCCCCGGCGAGAACGGCTCCCCCGGGCCCATGGTGAGTGCAAAGGGAAACTGAGGCACGGCCGGGTGCGCTCGGGCAGGGCCAGCGCCCCCGGCCTCACCTGTCACCCTCTGTCCCCACAGGGTCCCCGCGGGCTGCCCGGAGAGCGAGGACGCCCCGGACCCTCTGGCGCTGCGGTGAGTGCGGTGTCACCCGCGGTGTCACCCGCGGCGCTGATGGCACCCGGGGGTGGCAAGGGGGGACCCGTTCCCCGCCCTGGGGACCCCCCGTGACCCCCGGCACCTTCTCCCCGCAGGGCGCTCGTGGCAATGACGGTCTCCCCGGCCCGGCCGGACCCCCTGTAAGTCCAGGGGGGGGTTGGCGCGTCCCTGGTCCTGTGACACCCCCCCGAGGGGATAGCGGGGTCCCCCAAGGGCCCCCCAGAGCCCGGGGGGACCCTCACGCTGCTCTCGCCCCCAGGGTCCCGTCGGCCCCGCAGGAGCCCCCGGCTTCCCCGGCGCCCCCGGCTCCAAGGTGAGGGGACTGGGCTGGTCCCGGTGGGGACAGGAGGGTCTCGATGCCACCGCTGACACTCTCGGTCACCTCCCCCCTAGGGTGAAGCGGGTCCCACCGGAGCGCGAGGACCCGAGGGTGCCCAGGGGCCCCGTGGAGAATCTGGGACCCCCGGCTCGCCCGGCCCCGCCGGCGCCCCCGTAAGTCCTTGTGTCCCCTCGCCCTGGTGGCTTCGTCCCCTCGCGTTGTCTCAAGAGCTGACAGCGGCGGGGACGGGGCTGGATCCGGGGAAACTGAGGCACGGAGTTCAACGGGATCTGCTTGTAGGGGAACCCCGGTACCGACGGCATCCCCGGAGCGAAGGGATCGGCGGTGAGCGGGGACGGGGACAGGGGTGGGGACAGGGACAGGGGTGGGGTGTCCCAGTGAGCCCCTGGGCATGGGGACAGGGATTGGCGCGGGGTGAGGAGCAGCTGCCGAGAGCTGCGCTGGGATTTGGGGACATTCGGGTCCCCTGGGGGTCGTGGGACACTCAGAGATGGGGGACCCTGGGGACACTGGGGGGTCCCTGACGTTCTCCGGTGTCCGCAGGGCGCTCCCGGCATCGCGGGCGCTCCAGGATTCCCCGGCCCCCGCGGCCCGCCCGGACCCCAGGGAGCCACCGGCCCGCTGGGCCCCAAGGGACAGACGGTGAGAGACCCCCGAGAGACCCCCGAGAGACCCCCGAGGTGCCCGCGGGGACCCGGCCCCGCCCGCTGGCCGCGCCCCGGACACCGACCACACCAGCGCGGTGACCACGCCCACTTAACAGCGGATGGCCACGCCCCTTCTGGCCCAGGCCACGCCCCTTCACACCTTCCTCCTTTGGGTCTCCTCCCCAATGTCACCCACGGGTCACTCACGGGTCACTCCAGGGTCACCCCTGCATCACCCTGGGTCACCTGGCCCTGACACCTGAGGGGACACGGGGGATGGGATGGGATGGGATGGGATGGGATGGGATGGGATGGGATGGGATGGGATGGGATGGGATGGGATGGGATGGGATGGGATGGGATGGGATGGGATAGGATGGGGACAAGGACCTGGAGAACAGGGATGGGGTGGGCACAGCTGTGGGGACGCTGTGACATTGTCCCCCCTCCCCAGGGCGAGCCCGGCATCGCGGGATTCAAAGGCGAGCAGGGACCCAAGGGAGAGACGGTGAGTCTGGGCTGGGGGACACCCAGAGCCCCTGGCCAGGGTCCAGCCCTGGCCCTCACTGCCCATCCCAGTGTCCATCCCAGTCCATCCCAGTCCATCCCAGTGTCCACCCCAGTGTCCATCCCCAGTCCCTCTCTCCCTCCAGCGCCTCCTCAGCCCTAACGAGCCGTTCCCCTAACGAGGCCCCTCGAGGGGCAGCGTCCCCCTCCCGCGGGTGGCCGGGGGGACAGTGGGGACAGTGGGACAATGGCCGCAGTGTTCGCGTGTCCCCCCTTGGGGACGCTCCCCCCCCTTGGGGACATTCCCCCCTCGCCTCATTAACCACCATCAATGGGGCCCCGCCGAGCCCGGCGCCAGCGGGGACACGAGGGGGACACGAGGGGGACTCGGATTTATGGGATTTGTCCCCGGGGGGGGTCGGGGGGGGGGATGGAGGCTCCTTGTGACCCCTTTTCCTCCTCGTCCCCAGGGTCCCGCAGGACCCCAAGGTGCCCCCGGACCGGCTGGAGAGGAAGGGAAGAGAGGAGCCCGTGGAGAACCCGGAGCTGCCGGACCTTTGGGACCACCTGGAGAGAGGGTCTGTGCTGCCCTCGAACCCAGGAACCACCCCAATCCCAAAAAACCGACCCCAACCCCAAAACCCCTCCCCTGACCCCAAAATCCTCATCTTCCCCACAGGGCGCTCCCGGCAACCGCGGCTTCCCCGGGCAGGACGGGCTGGCCGGCCCCAAGGTGGGACCGTGGGGACACACGGGGGTGGCAATCCCAACCTGACCCCAAATCCCCCGGACTGACCCCGAATCCCCCAAACTGACCCCGAATCCCCCGCAGGGGGCCCCGGGCGAGCGCGGCCCCGCTGGGCTGGCCGGCCCCAAAGGAGCCACCGGCGACCCCGGACGCCCCGGAGAGCCCGGCCTGCCTGGAGCCAGGGTGAGGGACAGCGTGACCCCAAAAACGGGCACGGGGGCCACCCTGGCCTCTGGGGGTGCATGGGCTGCTTAAGGCACTTGTAGGGTCAAAGAGGTGATTTTGGGGCTGGTTAAGGTGGTTTTGGGGTCGTTACCGTGCTGTTGGGGCTGGTTAAGGCACTTTTGGGGATGGTTTAAGGAGATTTTGGGGTTGGTTAAGGTGGTTTTGGGGTTGATTTAAGGAGATTTTGGGGGTGGTTAAGACACTTTTGGGGTTGGTTTAAGGAGATTTTGGGGTGGTTAAGGCGCTTTTGGGGTTGGTTTAAGGAGATTTTGGGGTTGGTTTAAGGAGATTTTGAGGGTGGTTAAGGCGCTTTTGGGGTTGGTTTAAGGAGATTTTGGGGGTGGTTAAGGCGCTTTTGGGGTTGGTTTAAGGAGATTTTGGGGTGGTTAAGGCACTTTTGGGGTTGGTTTAAGGAGATTTTGGGGTTGGTTTAAGGAGATTTTGGGGTTGGTTTAAGGAGATTTTGAGGGTGGTTAAGGTGCTTTTGGGGTTGGTTTAAGATTTTGGGGGTGGTTAAGGTGCTTTTGGGTCAATAAGGTGATTTTGGGGTTGGTTAAGGTGGTTTTGGGGCTGGTTTAAGGAGATTTTGAGGGTGGTTAAGGTGCTTTAGGGTCAATAAGGAGATTTTGGGGTAGTTAAGGTGATTTTGGGGTTGGTTTAAGGAGATTTTGGGGCTGGTTAAGGCACTTCTGGGGTTGGTTTAAGGAGATTTGGGGTGGTTAAGATGCTTTTAGGTCAATAAGGGGATTTTGGGGTGGTTAAGGTGCTTTTGGGGTTGGTTTAACGAGATTTGGGGGTGGTTAAGGTGTTTTTGGGGTTGGTTTAAGGAGATTTTGGGGTGGTTAATGTGGTTTTGGAGTTGGTTTAAGATTTTGGGGGTGGTTAAAGCACTTTAGGGTAAATAAGGAGATTTTGGGGTGGTTAAGGTGCTTTTGGGTCAATAAGGAGATTTTGGGGGTGGTTAGGGCACATTTGGGGTTGGTTTAAGGAGATTTGGGGGTGGTTAAGGTGCTTTAGGGTCTAAGGAGATTTTGGGAGTGGTTAGGGCACTTTTGGGGTTGGTTTAAGGAGATTTGGGCGTGGTTAAGGTGCTTTTAGGTCAATAAGGGGATTTTGGGGTGGTTAAGGCGCTTTTGGGGTTGGTTTAAGGAGATTTTGGGGGTGGTTAAGGTGTTTTTGGGTCAATAAGGAGATTTTGGGGGTGGTTAAGGAACTTTTTGGTTGATAATGTGATTTTAGGGTTGTTTAAGGAGCTTTTAGGGTCACTAAGGACCTTTTGGGGTTAGCCAAGATGCCCTTTGGCATTAAAACCTTTTTTGGAGTTGTGCTTGACACTCCTTGATGCTAATTAAGAGACTCTGGGGTTAATTAAGAGACTTTGGGGTTAATTAAGAAACTTTGGGGTTAATTAAGATGGTCTCTGATAATTCAGTCACTCTTTGGGATTCCCAAGGTGCATTTGGTGTTCCCAAAAATCCTCCTTGGGGTTCTCTGCTCTCTGTGGGGAGCACAGGTGCCCTTTGGGGTCACCCCATGGCTATGGGGTCAGGCCCCCCACATCAGGGGATGTCCCCAAACCCTTTTTGTCCCCACAGGGTCTCACAGGCCGCCCAGGGGACGCTGGGCCCCAAGGCAAAGTTGGCCCTACAGTGAGTGACACCCCATTAGGGGTTTGGCTTTGGGGTTTGTGATGGTTTGGGGTGTGGTTTGGGGTTGGGGATGGTTTAGGGTGTGGTTTGGGGTTGGGGATGGTTTGGGGTTTGGGGTGGTTTGGGATGGTTTGGTGTTGTTTGGGGTTTGTGATGGTTTGGGGTTTGGTTTAGGGTTGGGGATGGTTTGGGGTGGTTTGGGATGGTTTGGGGTTTGTGATGGTTTAGGGTTGTGGATGATTTGGGGATGGTTTGGGGTGCTTTGGGATGGTTTGGGATTTGTGATGGTTTAGGGTTGTGGATGATTTGGGGATGGTTTGGGGTGGTTTGGGATGGTTTGGGGTTTGGGTTAGTTTGGGATGGTTTGGGGTGGTTTGGGGTTTGGGGTGGTTTGGGGTTTGGGATGGTTTGGGGTTTGGGTTAGTTTGGGATGGTTTGGTGTTGTTTGGGGTTTGTGATGGTTTGGGGATGGTTTGGGGTGGTTTGGGATGGTTTGGGATTTGTGATGGTTTAGGGTTGTGGATGATTTGGGGATGGTTTGGGGTGGTTTGGGATGGTTTGGGGTTTGGGGTAGTTTGGGATGGTTTGGTGTTGTTTGGGGTTTGGAGGGGTTTGGTGTTCTTTGGGGATTGGTGTTGTTTGGGGTTTGGGGATGGTTTGGGATGGTTTGGTGTTGTCTGGGGGTTGGTGTTGTTTGAGGTTTGGGGTTTGGGGTGGCCTCCTGTCCCCGCTGACCCCGCTGTCCCCACAGGGTTCCCCTGGTGAGGATGGACGCCCTGGACCTCCCGGCCCACAGGGGGCTCGGGGCCAGCCTGGTGTTATGGGATTCCCTGGTCCCAAAGGTGCCAATGTGAGTACAGACCCTTTTTCCTCTAAAAACACCTGGGAATTCTCCCTGGGGCTGGAACCCCAAATCCTCCATCCTTTTCTAGGGTGAGCCTGGAAAAGCTGGTGAAAAAGGACTTCCTGGAGCACCAGGGCTGAGGGTGAGGCTTTCTGTCCCCACAAAAAATTCACATTTTGGTGCCACTTCACCCTAAGAGCCACCTACAGGGGGAAACAGAGGCACAGGAAGGGGGAGAAATGGGATTTAGGGGATTTGGAGCTCAGTAGGGTTTCCCTTCTCTCCAGGGACTTCCTGGCAAGGATGGAGAGACAGGAGCTGCTGGACCCCCAGGACCCGCCGTGAGTGCAAGGGGGAGAGCTCAGGATGGGGCTAAAACCCCAAATTTGGGCTAAAACCCCCCTGGATCTGCCAGGGGATTCCAAAACCCACAAATCCCCAGCCCTTGTGGCGCTGGAGCTTGTGGGATCCCCAAAATCTTGGGGTGGGGGAAGTCTGAAATCCCAAAGGTTTTTGGGGTCTGTCCTGCAGGGCCCGGCAGGAGAGAGGGGAGAACAAGGAGCCCCCGGCCCCTCTGGCTTCCAGGTGAGTACAGGGGTTTGGGGTTTGGGGTTTGGGGTGACCCCAGCCCCCGGGGTCTGGCTGTCACTGTTCTCACGTGGCTCCTGTCCCCTCCCAGGGGCTGCCAGGGCCACCAGGTCCCCCCGGTGAGAGCGGCAAACCCGGAGATCAGGTGAGACCCCCCTGTCCCCTCCAGGTGGGATCGAGATCCCCCAAATGCCCCAAATCCCCCAGGTCTGACCCCAAACATGTTCATCACCTTCCCACAGGGTGTTCCTGGAGAAGCTGGAGCCGCTGGGCTTGTGGGTCCCAGGGTAAGTGTCACCTGTCACTTGGGGAGTGTCACTTTTGGGGACTGCAGTGTCACCTGTCACCTGGGGCGTGTCACCTTTGGGAGACCACAGTGTCACCTGTCACCTGGGGGGTGTCACCTTTGGGGGATCACAGTGTCACCTGTCACCTGGGGCGTGTCACCTTTGGGGGACCACAGTGTCACCTGTCACTGGGGAGTGTCACCTTTGGGGGATCACAGTGTCACCTGTCACCTGGGGGGTGTCACCTTTGGGGGACCACAGTGTCACGTGTCACTGGGGGGTGTCACCTTTGGGGGCTGCAGTGTCACCTGTCACTGGGGGGTCCCAGAGTGTCACCTTTGGGGGCTGCAGTGTCACCTGTCACCTGGGGAGTGTCACCTTTGGGGGCTGCAGTGTCACCTGTCACTGGGGGGTCCCAGAGTGTCACCTTTGGGGGCTGCAGTGTCACCTGTCACCTGGGGAGTGCCACCTTTGGGGGCTGCAGTGTCACCTGTCACTGGGGGGTCCCAGAGTGTCACCTTTGGGGGCTGCAGTGTCACCTGTCACCTGGGGAGTGTCACCTTTGAGGGGCTGCAGTGTCACCTGTCACCTGGGGAGTGTCACCTTTGGGGGCTGCAGTGTCACCTGTCACTGGGGGGTCCCAGAGTGTCACCTTTGGGGGCTGCAGTGTCACCTGTCACCTGGGGAGTGTCACCTTTGGGGGCTGCAGTGTCACTTGTCCCCCCAGCCCCCCATGTGCTCATCCCATGGAGCCTTCGGGGGGTCCCAGAGCTCGGCTGTCCCCAGGGCCGCCAGCTCCGTGCTGGCCCAGTCCCTCCCAGTCCCTCCGGGGCAGGGCGGGACGGTGCCCGGCTGTCCTGAGAGGCGCCGCTGTCGCGGTGTCCCTGCTGAGCTGTCCCCGCTGTCCCCAGGGCGAGCGCGGCTTCCCCGGCGAGCGCGGCTCCCCGGGCGCCCAGGGCCTGCAGGGACCCCGCGGGCTCCCCGGCACCCCCGGCACCGACGGACCCAAGGTGGGTGACACGTGGGGACAGCGCCGGGTGGCTCGGTGCCACCACGGGGGGATGGTGAGATGAAGTCCCCAATAACGTCCCTTTGCTGTTTCAGGGCGCCACCGGCCCCGCCGGCCCCAATGGAGCCCAGGGACCCCCGGGGCTGCAGGGGATGCCCGGCGAGAGAGGAGCCGCCGGCATCGCCGGCCCCAAGGGGGACAGGGTGAGTGACGGTGACATGAGGGTCACGGGGTGCCACCAGGGCCACCAGGGCTCAGCTGGGCTCACGCTGGCCCTGTCCCCCTCTGCAGGGAGACGTTGGAGAGAAGGGACCCGAGGGAGCCCCCGGAAAGGACGGAGCTCGCGTGAGTGGGGGGGGGATGGGGCGGGAGGGGGGCGGGTCAAGGACACTGATGGTGGCCAGCCAGGCGTGCTTATGGTGGCCAGCCAGGGATGCTCTTGGTGGCCAGCTAGGGACACTCATTTTGGCCAGCCAGATGTGCCTATGGTGGCCAGCCAGGGACACTCATTGTGACCAGCCAGGGATGCCCTTGGTGGCCAGCCAGGGACACTATTGTGACCAGCCAAGGATGCTCTTGGTGACCAGCCAGGGACACGCATCGTGGCCAGCCAGGGTGCTTATGGTGGCCAGCCAGGGATGCTATTGGTGGCCAGCCAGGGATGCTCTTGGTGGCCAGCCAGGGACACTCATTGTGACCAGCCAAGGATGCTCTTGGTGACCAGCCAGGGACACGCATCGTGGCCAGCCAGGGATGCCCTTGGTGGTCAGACAGGGACACGCATCGTGGCCAGCTAGACGTGCCTATGGTGGCCAGCCAGGGACATTCATGGTGGCCTCACTGTCCTCTCTGTCCCCACAGGGTCTGACCGGTCCCATCGGCCCCCCCCGGCCCCGCTGGCCCCAACGGTGAGAAGGTGAGACCAGAGCGACCCCACTGCTGCTCCCACAGAGAGAGATCCCACCTGATCCCCAGGACAGATCCCACCCGATCCCCGGGGCAGATCCCACCTGATCCCCAGGACAGATCCCACCTGATCCCCAGGGCAGATCCCACCCGATCCCCGGGGCAGATCCCACCCGATCCCCGGGGCAGATCCCACCTGATCCCCGGGGCAGATCCCACCTGATCCCCGGGGCAGATCCCAGCTGATCCCCAGGGCAGATCCCAGCTGCTCTCCGGGGCAGACCCCACCCGATCCACGGGGCAGATCCCACCTGATCCCTGGGGCAGATCCCACCCAATTCCCAGGGCAGATCCCACCCAAGTTCTGGGACAGATCCCACCCAATCCCTGGGGCAGATCCTACCCAAGTTCTGGGACAGATCCCACCTGATCCCCACTACAGTTCCCATCCAAGTTCTGGGACAGATCCCAGCTGATCCCCAGGACAAATCCCAGCTGATCTCCGGGGCAGATCCCACCTGATCCCCAGGGCAGATCCCACCCAAGTTCTGAGACAGATCCCACTCGATCCCCACTACAGATCCCACCCAAGTTCTGGGACAGATCCCAGCCGATCCCTGGGCGGATCCCACCCAATTCCCAGGACAGATCCACCTGAACCCCAGGGTAGATTCCACCTGATCCCCAGGACAGGTCCCACCTGATCCCTCAGACAGATCCTGTCTGAGTTCTGGGACAGATCCCACCTGATCCCTGAGACAGATCCCACCTGATCCCCAGAACATCCCCAGGGCAGATCCCATCCATCTCCCACCATTCCCTCTCTTTCCTTTCCAGGGCGAGTCTGGCCCCCCTGGCCCGTCCGGAGCCGCTGGTGCCCGCGGTGCCCCTGTAAGTGCCACTGTCCCCCTGCCGGTGCTGGCAGTGCCCCCTTTGCCCCATTCCCTTGATTTTCACCCCGTTTCCCCCACAGGGAGAGCGCGGAGAGCCAGGAGCCCCCGGCCCTGCCGGATTCGCTGGACCCCCGGTGAGTTCTGTCCCAGTGTTCCCATTGTCCCCAGTCTGCCCCAGTGTCCCCAGTGTCCCCAGTGTGTGGCTGCTGGCCACTGACCGTGGCTCTTTCCCAGGGTGCTGATGGCCAGCCCGGAGCCAAGGGCGAGCAGGGGGAGCCAGGCCAGAAGGGCGACGCCGGAGCCCCCGGCCCTCAGGGTCCTTCTGGGGCTCCTGGACCGCAGGTGGGTCCAGCCGGGACCCCCAAAACTGGGGCTGAGCCCTTGCAGGGGTCCCTCATCCCGGGAATTCTAGGAATCTACATGTCCTGACTGTCCTGATTGGTTTTTGTCTCTTCCCAGGGTCCCACTGGTGTCACCGGTCCCAAAGGAGCTCGGGGCGCTCAGGGACCCCCGGTGAGTGGGGAGGGGTGGGGGAGGAGATGGGGGATGGGAGTGGGGGAGGGACAGGGCCTGACCCCCTCTTGTCTCCATCCCCAGGGAGCCACTGGATTCCCTGGAGCAGCTGGACGCGTTGGACCCCCTGGCCCCAACGTGAGCTGGGGCAACTGGGATCACTGGGGGAACTGGGGTCACTGGGGACAACTGGGGTCACTCAGAGCAGCCAGGATCACTTGGAAAGATCTGGGATTGCTCAGGATTGCTTAATTGGGAATCTCTGGGAAAAACTGGGAAGATTTGGGAACAGCTCATTTTGAGACAGTTGTGATCCCTGGGGAAGGTCTGGGATCACTCGGGATCACTCGGGATCACTCGGGATCACTCGGGATCACTCGGGATCAGCCAGGATCGCTGACTCCCAGCTCCGGGGGACGGGCAGCTGCTGCTCCTCACAATGTCCCCGAACCGAAGCCACCTCCGGGTGCCACCCCCCGCCCTTTCCAGAGGGACATTCCCAGCGCTCCCCAGTCCCCAAGCAGCGCCAGCACTGGATCAGGAATGGGATCAGGGATGCATCAGGAGCACAGAAACCCTTCCTGAGTTCCCTCTAACCCTGATCTCTCCTGCAGGGTAACCCCGGCCCCCCCGGGCCCCCCGGCTCGGCGGGCAAGGACGGCCCCAAGGGCGCCCGGGGCGACGCGGGACCCCCAGGCCGAGCAGGGGACCCGGGGCTGCAGGGCCCCGCCGGCCCCCCCGGCGAGAAGGGCGAGCCTGGCGAGGACGGCCCCGCGGTATTTGGGATTTGGGGTTTGGGGACACCCCCCTCCCGGACCCTCCGGCACCCCCCCGAGTGGCGCTGACCCCCTTTGTGTCCCCGCAGGGTCCGGACGGTCCCCCCGGTCCCCAGGGGCTGGCAGGGCAGCGCGGCATCGTGGGGCTGCCGGGGCAGCGCGGCGAGCGCGGATTCCCGGGGCTGCCCGGACCCTCGGTGAGCGAAACCATAAAAAACAAAAATAAAACCACCCAAGGAAGCACGGCACATTTGCCATACAAATTTGAAAGCGAAAAAGGGGGGAAAGCCCCAATCCGATATCTCCCTCCCTTGGAGCAGCGATTCCTCATCCTGGATGGCTCACGGAGGGGGATTTCCCGATTTTTTTCAGGGAGAGCCTGGAAAACAGGGAGCACCTGGATCTGCCGGTGACCGGGGACCCCCCCGGGCCCGTAGGACCCCCAGGGCTGACGGGACCGGCTGGAGAGCCCGGCAGAGAGGTAGGAAAATTGGGAATGTCTGGAATATCCAGGATGGATCCCTGTCTGATCCTGGGTGGGGACAACCCTAAGCTTGATCCCAGAAAATCCCGGCACGTTTTTGCCACAGGATTTTGTCTGGGAAAAGGAGATTTTCCCCCATCCCAAAGGCAAAAGGTGAATTCCTCCTCTTTTCCCAGGGAAATCCCGGCTCTGACGGACCCCCGGGCAGGGATGGGGCGGCTGGAGTGAAGGTGAGCTCATCCCGAATTTCACAAACGCCGGAATTCCCGGGATCTCCCGTTATCCCTGTACTCGCCCCCATCCCCGACCCGGAATTCCTGCCCCCACTCCCTTGTCCCGGATCTCCCCCGGTCCCACCCAAGGGGGAATTCCGGGGATTCCTGACCCCATTCCCTGTTCCCAGGGCGATCGTGGCGAGACCGGCCCCGTGGGCGCTCCCGGCGCTCCCGGCGCTCCTGGCGCTCCCGGCCCCGTGGGACCCACTGGAAAACAGGGAGACAGAGGAGAGACGGTGAGCGGGACACGCCGGGATGGGGGGAGACGGGAATTACCGAAATCATCCCAAATCCGGGGCATGGAGCTGTCCGGGATCGTCTGGGAATGGCACTAGGAGCAGCTCCAAGCATCTTCCTGAGGATTCCTGGGAGTCTGGTTTGGGATCTGCCTGGGAGCTCCAGGAACTGGGAATGAACTGGGAACCCCAGAAGATAAAACTGGGAATATCTGCAGTACCCTGGGCAGCTGGGAACACGAAATTTCACATCCCACATCCCAAACCGCACACCCTGCATTGCCACACCTCCAATCCCAAATGCCATTCCCGATTTTTTTGACACCCCTCCTTTCTCCGGCAGGGTGCTCAGGGTCCCATGGGTCCCTCCGGCCCTGCTGGCGCTCGGGGGATGCCGGTGAGTGATTCCCACCCCGAATTCCGAGGATGCCGCTTTGGGATCGCGGTGTGGCATCCTGGTTTGGCATCACCGCCGCTCCTGACCCGCCGTGTCCCCCTTGCAGGGTCCCCAGGGGCCACGCGGTGACAAAGGCGAGGCGGGAGAGGCGGGCGAGCGCGGCCTGAAGGGGCACCGGGGCTTCACCGGGCTCCAGGGGCTGCCCGGACCTCCCGTAAGTGCCGGGGTTTGGGGTCACAGACCCCCGTAAATCCCACATCCCCAAATCCCACATCTCCCGTGGGATCCCAAACCCTCCCGTCCTTCCAGGGTCCTTCTGGAGATCAGGGCGCTGCCGGGCCTGCAGGTCCCTCCGGGCCAAGGGTAAGTCCTGGAATTTTTAGGGGAAAAGAGGAAAAGGGTGGCAGCCCCATCCCTGCTGTGCCCTGAGCTCTCTTTGGGGTTTTTCAGGGTCCTCCCGGCCCCGTGGGCCCCTCGGGCAAGGACGGCTCCAATGGAATGCCCGGACCCATCGGCCCCCCTGGACCCCGTGGGAGGAGCGGCGAGCCCGGCCCAGCGGTGAGAGGGGGAGAGGGATCCTGCAGGGGAGAGAGATCCTGGGGGAGAGAGGGATCCTGCAGGGGAGAGGGATCCTGGGGGGGAGAGGGATCCTGCAGGGGAGAGAGATCCTGGGGGAGAGAGGGATCCTGGGGGGGAGAGGGATCCTGCGGGGGAGAGGGATCCTGGGGGAGAGAGGGATCCTGGGGAGAGAGGGATCCTGCAGGGGAGAGGGATCCTGGGGGGAGAGAGATCCTGGGGGAGAGAGGGATCCTGCAGGGGAGAGGGATCCTGGGGGGGAGAGGGATCCTGGGGGGAGAGGGATCCTGCAGGGGAGAGAGATCCTGCAGGGGAGAGGGATCCTGGGGGGGAGAGGGATCCTGCGAGGGAGAGGGATCCTGGGGGAGAGAGGGATCCTGCAGGGGAGAGGGATTCTGGGGGAGAGAGGGATCCTGGGGGGGAGAGGGATCCTGCAGGGGAGAGAGATCCTGCAGGGGAGAGGGATCCTGGGGGGGAGAGGGATCCTGCGGGGGAGAGGGATCCTGGGGGAGAGAGGGATCCTGGGGGGGAGAGGGATCCTGCAGGGGAGAGGGATCCTGCAGGGCACAGAGAGATTCAGTGATCCTGCAGGGGACAGAGGGATTCAGGGGGGCAGGAGGATCCTGTGGGGCACAGAGGGATTCAGTGGGGCAGGGGGGGACAGAAGGATCCTGCAGGGCAGAGAGGGATTCAGTGGGGCAGGGGGGGACAGAAGGATCCTGCAGGGCAGAGAGGGATTCAGGGGGGCAGGGGGGGACAGAAGGATCCTGCAGGGCAGAGAGGGATTCAGGGGGGCGGGGGGATCCAGCTCCCGGCCCATCCCCCCATGATCGCCGCTCCCCCCCGCAGGGTCCCCCCGGGAACCCCGGCCCGCCCGGCCCCCCCGGGCCCCCCGGCACCGGTATCGACATGTCGGCGTTCGCGGGGCTGGGGCAGCCCGAGAAGGGCCCCGACCCCGGGCGCTACATGCGCGCGGACGAGGCGGCGCCGGGGCTGCGGCCGCACGACGCCGAGGTGGACGCCACGCTCAAAGCCCTCAACAACCAGATCGAGAGCATCCGCAGCCCCGAGGGCTCCCGCAAGAACCCGGCCAGGACCTGCCGGGACATCAAACTCTGCCACCCCGACTGGAAGAGCGGTGAGAGAGGCTCCAGCCCTGAGTCCCTCTGTGTCCGTCCCTGCATCCGTGTGTCCGTCCGTGTGTCCATCCGTGTGTCCATCCCTGAGTCCATCTCTGTGTCCTTCCCTGTGTTCCATCTGTGTCCATCTCTGTGTCCATCTGTATCTGTCCCTGTGTCCATCCCTGAGTCCATCCCTGTGTCCATCTGTGTCCATCTGTGTCCATCCCTGAGTCCATCCCTGTGTCCATCCGTGACCATCCCTGAGTCCATCCCTGTGTCCATCCCTGAATCCATCCCAGAGTCCATTTGTGTCCATCTGTGTCCATCTCTGTGTCCATCTGTGTCCATTTCTGTGTCCATCTGTGTCCACCTCAGTGTCCATGTCCATCCCTGCCTCCATCCCTGCATCCCCCCCTCCTCCCTGTCCCCTCCACCTCCCACCCTGCCACCAAGGACCGTGCTGACCTCCTCACTGACCCCACACCCGGGCGGTCACTCACTCCACGCCCTCTGGCCACAGGTGATTACTGGATCGACCCCAACCAGGGCTGCACCCTGGACGCCATCAAGGTTTTCTGCAACATGGACACGGGGGAGACGTGTGTGTACCCCAGCCCTGGCAGCATCCCCAGGAAAAACTGGTGGAGCAGCAAAGCCAAGGAGAAGAAGCACGTCTGGTTTGGAGAGAGCATCAACGGCGGCTTCCACGTGGGTGTGGGGCCGGGGTGGGCACGGAGGGCACACGGGGAAAGGGGTGGGTGGGGAGTTTTATGGGAAAGCTGGGGCTGCAATCCTTCCTTGGGGTGAAATTTCTGGGGGTTCAGATATTGGGTGATTTGAGGATTATATGGGAAATTTGGAGTGATCCTTCCTCAGGGTGAAATTTCTGGTGGTTCTGTCAGGTACTGGATGATTTGAGGATTATATGGGAAAACTTGGAGTGACATCCTTACTCAGGGTGAAATTTATGGTGGTTCTATCACATATTGGGTGATCTGAGGATTATATGGAAAACTTGGAGTGATGCCCTTCCACAGGGTGAAATTACTGGTGGGTCTGTCAGGTACTGGATGATTTGAGGATTATATGGGAAACTTGGAGTTACTCCCTTCCACAGGGTGAAATTCCTGATGGTTCAGATATTGGGTGATTTGAGGATTATATGAAAAAGTTGGAGTGATCCTTCCACAGGGTGAAATTCTTGGTGGTTCAGATATTGGGTGATTTGAGGATTATATGGAAAACTTTGAGTGATCCTTCCACAGGATGAAATTTATGGTTGTTCTATCACATACTGGGTGATCTGAGGATTATATGGAAAACTTGGAGTTACCCCCTTCCTAGGGATGAAATTTATGAGTTTTGTACCCGAACAAAGACATCCATGCAAATTTTGCCATCAAACCATGACACCCACACCCCTGTGGGCGAGCAAACCCCGTAAATTCCTCCAAAATACACCACCCCCCCCCAAAAAAAAAAAAAAATCAATCCACCTGAGCGCCTCCCTCCCGCAGTTCAGCTACGGTGCTGAGGAGCTGGCGCCCAACACGGCCAACATCCAGCTGACATTCCTGCGGCTGCTGTCCAGCGAGGGCTCGCAGAACCTCACCTACCACTGCCGCAACAGCGTGGCGTACCTGGACGGCGCCTCGGGCAGCCTGCGCAAGGCGCTGCTCATCCAGGGCTCCAACGACGTCGAGATCCGCGCCGAGGGCAACAGCAGGTTCACCTACAGCGTGCTGGAGGACGGCTGCACGGTGCGGGACAGCGGCAGCGCGGGGGTTAACGGGCGGGGGAGGGCAGGGACGGGCGGGTGTCACCGAGTGTCACTGGGATGGGTCACGGGCGGGGATGTGTCACCGGGTGACCCCAGGCTCGGTCATGGGCAGGGATGTGTCACCGGGTGTCGCCGGGCTTGGTCACTCGGTCACGGGCGGGGATGTGTCACCGGGTGTCGCCAGGCTCGGTCACGGGCAGGGATGTGTCACCGGGTGTCACCGGGCTCGGTCACTCAGTCATGGACGGGGATGTGTCCCCGGGTGTCGCTGGGCTCGGTCACTCGGTCACGGGCGGGGATGTGTCACCGGGTGTCACCGGGCTCGGTCACTCGGTCATGGACGGGGATGTGTCCCCGGGTGTCGCTGGGCTCGGTCACTCGGTCACGGGCGGGGATGTGTCACCGAGTGTCGCTGGGCTCGGTCACGGGCGGGGATGTGTCACCGAGTATCACCGGGATGGGTCACGGGCGGGGATGTGTCCCCGAGTGTCACCGGGCTCGGTCACGGGTGGGGATGTGTCCCCGAATGTCACCAGGCTAGGTCACAGGCGGGGATGTGTCACCGGGTGTCGCCGGGCTCGGTCACGGGCGGGGATGTGTCACCGGGTGTCGCCGGGCTCGGTCACGGGCGGGGATGTGTCACCGGGTGTCACTGGGCTCAGTCACGGGCGGGGATGTGTCACCGGGTGTCACCGGGCTCGGTCACGGGCGGGGATGTGTCACCGAGTGTCACCGGGCTCGGTCACGGGCGGGGATGTGTCACCGAGTGTCACCGGGATGGGTCACGGGCAGGGATGTGTCACCGGGTGTCACTGGGCTCAGTCACGGGCGGGGATGTGTCACCGGGTGTCACCGGGCTCGGTCACGGGCGGGGATGTGTCACCGAGTGTCACCGGGATGGGTCACGGGCGGGGATGTGTCACCGGGTGACCCCAGGCTCGGTCACGGGCCGGGATGTGTCACCGAGTGTCGCTGGGCTCGGTCACTCGGTCATGGGCAGGGATGTGTCACCGGGTGTCGCCGGGCTTGGTCACTCGGTCACGGGCGGGGATGTGTCACCGGGTGTCACCGGGCTCGGTCACAGGCGGGGATGTGTCACCGAGTGTCACCGGGATGGGTCACGGGCGGGGATGTGTCACCGAGTGTCACCGGGATGGGTCACGGGCGGGGATGTGTCACCGGGTGTCCCCACGCTCGGCCATGGACGGGGATGTGTCACCGGGTGTCCCCACGCTCGGTCCCGGCTCCTGCCGGGAGTGGAGCCCCGTTCCCGGGGGTCTTCAGGGGAGCGCGGCCCCGCCGGGGGTGGGTGGGGGTGGAACCGGACTGGGAAGGTTCTAAAAGGATAAATAATCCCAATTTTGAGTGCTGATGATAAATTTGGGCTCAAAATCAGATTGGGAAGATTCTAAAAGGATAAATAACCTCATTTTCCAATACTAATGATAAATTTGGACTCAAACTCAGATCGGTAACATTCTAAAAGGATAAATAATCCATTTTTTTGAGTGCTGATGATAACTTTGTGCTCAAACCAAGACTGGGAAGGTTCTGCAGGATTCCCTAACCCCATTTTCCAATCTAATGAGAAATTTGGGCTCAAATTCAGATTGGGAAAGTTTTAAAATGTTAGATAACCCCATTTTTTGGATGTTGATGATAAATTTGGGCTCAAACAGATTGGGAAGATTCTAAAAGGATAAATAATCCCATTTTCCAATGCTGATGATAAATTTGGGCTCCAACTCAGATCAGTAACATTCTAAAAGGATAAATAACCCAGTTTTTCCAATGCTGATGATAAATTTGTGCTCAAACCAAGACTGGGAAGGTTCTGCAGGATTCCATAACCCCATTTTCCAATATTAATGATAAATTTGGGCTCAAACTCAGATTGGGAAGGTTCTAAAAGGATAAATAACCCAATTTGTCCAGTACTAATGATAAATTTGTGCTCAAACCAAGAGGTTCTGCAGGATTCCATAACCCCATTTTCCAACACTAATGATAAATTTGGGCTCAAACCAAGACTGTGAAGGTTCTGCAGGATTCCATAATCCCATTTTCCAATCTAATGATAAATTTGTGCTCAAACCAAGACTGTGAATGTTCTGCAGGATTCCCTAACCCCATTTTCCAACACTAATGATAAATTTGTGCTCAAACCAAGATTGGGAAGGTTCTGCAGGATTCCATAACCCCATTTTCCAACACTAATGATAAATTTGGGCTCAAACTCAGATTGGGAATGTTCTAGAAGGTTAAATAACCCCATCTTTTTGAGTGCTGATGATAAATTTGTGCTCAAACTCAGATCGACAAGGTTCTAAAAGGATAAATAACCCAGTTTTTCCAATACTAATGATAAATTTGTGCTCAAACCAAGACTGTGGAGGTTCTGCAGGATTCCCTAACCCCATTTTTTCCCTTTTTCCCTCAGAAACACACCGGCAAGTGGGGCAGGACTGTCATCGAGTACCGCTCCCAGAAAACCTCCCGCCTGCCCATTGTGGACATTGCACCTCTGGACATTGGGGGGCCCGAGCAGGAATTTGGGGTGGACCTTGGTCCTGTTTGCTTCTTGTAAAAAAAAAAAAAAGTTTTTTGTTTGGTTTTTTTTTTTTTTTTTTTGTTGGTGTGGTTGTTTGTTTTTTGGTTGTCGTGGTTTTTGTTCGGTTTTTGGTTTTTTTTTTAAAGCCCGGCTCGATTCCTTAAGAGAAAAAAAAAACCATAAAAAAATGGGATTCACCCCAAAAAAAGGAGCTGAGAAGTTCTGCACTGAAAGGGCTCACCCAGCATCAGGGAGCAACCACCTCACCCCAACACCAGAATCAAAGGAAAAACCCATTAATATTTATTTATTCTCTTCCTGGATGACCTGTTTTTGAGGTCAGGTGGAGGTGGGAATGTCAGTGATCCCTTTTTCCCTGAAAAAAAAAAAAAAAAAAAAAAAAAAAAAAATTGGGATTTTCATCAATCCAGGTATCAAAAATCCCCTCCTTACCCCAAACCTGCCCCTTCCTCCCCCAGCTGGAATGTTCATGTATAATATGAGTTGAAAAACACACACAAAAAAAAAAAAAATCAAAAAATGGTGCTATTCTTGTAAAACAAGTCTGTATTTTTTAACATCTGTTGGTATAAAATGAAAAAAAATCTAAAAAAAAAAACTTTTGGTGGAAAGTAAAAGTTGAGTTGAGTCTTTTTTTTTTTTTTTTTGAGGGGGGTGTGTTTGTAGTGATTCAAATATTTCCTCCTCATCTCAATCATCATAAAGATTCTTATCTTGGGAAAAAATCCTTTTAAAATCCTTATTTTGGGTTAAAAATGCTGATTTTTTGAGTTGGGATGCTTCAAACTAAAGGGGAACAGGGAGGAAAAAATCCCCCAAAAAGCCAAAAAAAAAAACCAAAAAAAAAAAAAAGGAAAATTTTGCAAGTGAAAAATTTTGAAGTGGAAAATCTTGGAAAAGCAAGAGGTTTAATTGTGGAATTCTTGTCCCATAATCAGGATTGGGATAATTTGGTGTCACCTCCTCCCCATGGATTTTATCCTGGTTTTTTTACCTGCAAAAACTCAATTTTGGGCTGTTTTGCAGCACTGGAAGTTGGAGACTCTGTGGTTCTCCCCTTTTGCTGTGCCATAAAAAATCCCATATGGAAATTCTGCTGTTGATTAGAGGCAAAAAAGCTCAGAAATGGGATTTTTTAAAAAATTATCTTGATGAAAATCAGCCCAGTGACCCTGAAGAGCCCCAAACCTGCTCAGATTTCTTGTGCAGGAGGCCCCAGGCAGCTCCTGGGTGAGGAATTCCTGAGTTCCATCCCAATTCTTTTGGGTCAAAACTCTTTCTGCCTCTGTGCATGGCAAAATTTCTCTTGGAGAAATTCTAACTTGAAAGGATTTGTAAAAACAGCTTTTAAAAAAAAAAATAAATAAATTTTGGGGCAGAAATTTGAGTTTTAAACCCTCTCAGCTTCAAGCACAGCAGCTGCCAGTTGTGCACCAAAACATTGGCAGGGGAAATTCATTAAGGAGGATTGGGGGATTAAAGAGGATTTTCCACCCAAAAAATGCCCTTTTAAGAGGCTCTCCTAATGATGGGAGCTCTGCACAAAAGGTTTGGGGTCAAACCTTTCCCCTCCTGGTGCAGCCAAGCAGCAAATTCAGGGGTCCCTGCTGGGGGCAGCCCCTCCAAAAAACCCCTCCAGGATCCCTGGAAAAGAGGGATAAGGCTGGGGGGAAAGAGGGGGAAAGGGACCCTCAGAAAATCAGGATTGAACCCAGGCAGGAGGGGAAGAAAATGAAGGAAAAGCAAAAAAAAAAAAAAAAAAAGAAAGAAAAAAGGAAAACCCAGTGGGAATTGGGGGATCTGTGGGACAAGTTTTGGGTCACCAGGGAAGGAGGTTGGGATTGGGATTTTGGGCACTGGTCCCAGCTGGGAATGGGCTCCTGGTTCAGCTTTTTCCTCCTCATTCTTCCCCAAAAAAATCCTGGATGGGATTCTCCAGCCTGGAGAAGAGGAGGTTCCAGAGTGTCCTTCCAGGAGAGCTGGGAATGATTTTGGACAAAGGGCAGAAGGAGAGGACACAGGGAGTGGCTTCCCACTGGGATCTGGAGGTGTGGGTGGGATTTGGGGAAGGAATTGCTCCCTGTGAGGGCAGTCCCAGAGGATTCCCCATCCCTGGGATTGTGCAATGGGATGAGCTTTAGCATCCCTCCCAACCCATTTGGGGATTCTGAGGAAATCCAGCAGCAAAACTGGGATTTTTGGGTCAAAAACACCACAGGAGCAATCCCAGTACAGCGCTGGATTTTGGAAAAATCCAGAACTTTTCCTTTATAAAAAATAAAGGACAGCACATGCAAAGATCCAAATCAGGTTTAATAGAGGATTCATCCCTAAAAAAAGCTACAGGAGCAGGAATCACCTGTTGGAAAAGGGAGCAACGTGTGGATTTTGTGCCATTTTTTCCACTGAGGAACAATTCCCTCACCTGTAGATGTGCCTGGTTCCCAAATCCCACGGGAAATGAGGGTTGAACTTCCAGAAAAAAAGCTCCCAAAAAGGGGCAAAGTGCCAAAGGGCTGCGGGGGCTGAGCTGGCAGCTGGATTTTCCTCAGGCAGGAATGTCCAGCTCCCAGCAGGGAGGCCTTGGAATCCCAGCCTCCCACAGAACCCCCTCCAGTCCCTGCTGCTTTGGGAAGTGGAGCACAAAAAGCAGCAAATTCCTGGATTTCAAACCCCAGGGAAGAGCCTCTGGATGCCAGAGGGGTTGGAGCCACAGGGGGAAAAAGGAGGAAAAATTCATTTCAAAGATTTGGGTTCTTTTGGCTCCTTCCAGGGTGTAACAGGCACATTCCTGGTGGGAACTGTCCCTTTTTTTTTTGGGGGGGGGGGGGGGGGGGGTCCTGAGGTGCTGCCATCACTGAGCAGGAAAAGAAATGTATTACATTTGAAAAAATAAATCCATTTACCCCAGAACACCCTGACAGAACAGGTGCAAACCCTGTAAATCTTGGGGATTTCAGCCCTTCATTGAGGAGGGAAAGTTCCAGATTCCTTCCCAAAGAGGAAGGAAGGAGCCCCAAAGGGCTGCTGGGTTTGTCCCTGCAGAGCCACTCAGGTCCCCCTGTGTCCTCAGGGTGCCCCTGGGGCAGTGGAGTTGGAGCTGCAGTCCAGGTAGTGGAAGGTCTCCAGGGTGCTCTGGGTGCTGTGCCCGATGTAGGAGAGTTTCACTGAGGTCCTGGCAGGGCAAAGGGACAAATCACACAATTCTGTTCCTCAAATAAAAGCCCCAAATTCATGTGGGGGTGGAGGGAGCTGTGTGCTCCACGCTGTATCTACCCCCCTGGGATTAAAACCTGGCCCTGAGGTGGGTTTGGGGGGAATCTGGGGAAAATCCAAGCAGGATTTTCTCCCTGGAGCCCAAATCCGTGGCTGGAATTCCCTTGGGATTCAGGAACCACAGAATAGAATCTGTAAGGTGGGAAAGGAGCTCCAAGAATGCAAAGCAGGACCCACCTCATGAGGATCACGATGTTGTGGACCTTTACCTTGGGCAAAGTGCAGAAAAAACTGGAAAAGATCAAGGAAATTGGTCAGCAAGCGAAAAAACCTGAGGAATTTGGGGTTTTTGGCAGCTCCTGCTGGTATTTTTCACTTTGGTGCTAAGAAAACCATCTCACAGCACCTTGAGAGAATTCTTGGCAAAGGAATTGAGCAGGAGGAGTGAGTGATTTGCAGATTATTTCCCCCACATTTTAATCAAAGCAGCTCCAACCCTCTTCCTCCCCCAGGTACCTCCAAGGAGCAGCAAATCCTTACTACACATAGGACAGAGATCCACCCAGCTCTGCCTTCACGGTGAAATTCACCTGCAGCAGAGCAGAAAATCAGATTTCAGTGCAGCTCAATCAGCCCCATTTTTGAGGGAGTGGACAGAGCAAAAGCTGCTGAGCACTGAAATGCCAAGGTGCAGCCCCCAGAACTCCCAGTCAGTACCAGTTTGTCCCTCAGGGGCTGGATGCTGGAGATGTTGCTGAGCTGCTGGCTGCCCACCACAGTGTTCATGTACTGCACCTGGCTGCTCAGGCTGCTCACTGTCACCCAGTAGAAGTTGGAATTCCTGATCCTCAGGGTGGCCTGGAGGGGATGAAAACAGCCCTGACCTTGCTGGCTGGTTCCCCTGGTGATTCATTTTCCCAAACCCACACGAAGCTCACCGTGATGGCCAGGAGGACAGCAGAGTTTTTCCTGTCAAACCACACCTGGACCACTTGGATGCCACCATCATCCACCAGCACTGAGTGGGGGAAGAGGAAGAAAACCCCCAGGCCAGACAGCAGCAGGCAGAGCAGCACTGAGAGCAGCACATAGAGTTTCCTGGACAAAACCAAAAAAAAATTAAATCCTCCACCTCCTCTGTGAGATCCAGACCCTAAAACCCCCAGCCCTTGTTTGGTTCTCTTGGAAAACACACTCAAAGGCTGCTGTCACATTTTTAATACCAAATTGGCTCCCCTTACACACTTGGGGTTGGGTAATGAGCAACCAAAGCAGCATCCTGGGGGTTTTTTTTTTGCAGCTGCACCCAAAACTCCAATGACAGGAGTGGGATTGTGGTGCCCAGAGCAGAAATATTTAAAATCATACTTCAAATCCTATTTTTTGGGGGGTGAAAACAACCCCTAAATGCAGCAATAAGTGACGGAAGAACTCCTCCCTTACGTTCTCTGAGGACGAAGCCGCTGGTCGCTGTAGGGGATCAGAGCCACCAGCTCATTCACCTGTTCTGGGAAGGCAAAAATGGGAATAACACATGAAAAAGTGATTATTTTTTTCGCTGTTTAGAGCTGGTTTTTAGGGTCTTTAAGCCCCAGAGGAGCAGCCACCTGTGGGGATGCAGCCAGTGCCTTGGCAGGTGGGACAGGTGATGCTGTCCTGGCCTGTGAATTCCATGTAGGGAATCTTGGCCACGTCCCCCAGGGGCTCCTGGCTGGCCGGGAAATGCTCCTGCTCCTCCTGCTCGGCCTTGCTGGGGCTGGGGGAGTGCACAGAGCCCATGGTGCTGCTGTGAAAGGGGGTTGAAGCTGTTTCTTTGTTGTCACAAAGCCCCCCGAAGTGTCCCTGGAGAAAGGCATCCCCTGATGGGCTTCACCCGCAGCCCCCCAAAACCAGCGCACCTCAAGGTACCCCCCAATCCATGGAGGGCATCATCAGGCAGCCCCCAGCCCAAGAAACAGGCTCAGGAACAGCCCCAGAGACCCCACGGGAGGAAGGGGCCCTGCTGGAGACCCCCGAGACCCGCAGCAGAGACTCCCTGATCCTCACGGAGCCCTCCCTCAGAGACCCCCACCCTCAGAGAGCCCCTCCCTCAGAGACCCCCAACCTCAGAGAGCCCCTCCCTCAGGAACCCCTCCCTCAGAGACCCCCACCCTCAGAGGCCCCCACCCTCAGAGACCCCCACCCTCAGAGACCCCCAACCTCAGAGAGCCCCTCCCTCAGGAACGCCTTCCTCAGAGACCCCCAACCTCAGAGACCCCCACCCTCAGAGACCCCCAACCTCAGAGACCCCCACCCTCAGAGACCCCCAACCTCAGAGAGCCCCTCCCTCAGGAACGCCTTCCTCAGAGACCCCCAACCTCAGAGACCCCCACCCTCAGAGAGCCCCTCCCTCAGGAACCCCTTCCTCAGAGACCCCCAACCTCAGAGACCCCCACCCTCAGAGAGACCCTCCCTCAGAGACCCCCAACCTCAGAGAGCCCCTTCCTCAGGAACACCCCTCCCTCAGGAACCCGCCTTTGGAGAGCCCCTCCCTCAGGAACTCCTTCCTCAGAGACCCCCAACCTCAGAGACCCCCACCCTCAGAGACCCCCAACCTCAGAGAGCCCCTTCCTCAGGAACCCGCCTTTGGAGAGCCCCTCCCTCAGGAACCCCTTCCTCAGAGACCCCCAACCTCAGAGACCCCCCACCCTCAGAGAGACCCTCCCTCAGGAACACCCCTCCCTCAGGAACCCGCCTTTGGAGAGCCCCTCCCTCAGGAACCCCTTCCTCAGAGACCCCCTCCCTCAGAGACACCCACCCTCAGGAACACCCCTCCCTCACAGACCCCCTCCCTCGGGAACCCCCCGCCTCCCTCAGAGACCCCCTCCCTAAGGAACTCCCCTTCACAGACCCCCACCCTCGGAAACCCCTCCTTCCCTCAGAGATCCCCTCCCTCAGAGAGCCCCTCCCTCAGAAACTCCCCTTCACAGACCCTCACCCTGGGAAACCCCTCCTTCCCTCGGAGATCCCCTCCCTCAGGAACTCCCCTCGCTCAGAGACTCCCACCCTCAGGAACCCCTCCTTCCCTCAGAGCCCCCCCGTTTCGGACGAGCCCCCTCACAGACCCCTTCCCTCAGCGCTCTCCGGCAGGGGGCGCCCCTCTCCCGCCGCGAGCGCGCGCCCGGCACCGCCCCCGTCTCTGCGCGCAGCCGCCGTCACCAATGGCAACGAGGTGGGCGTGACTCAACCTGGCCCCGCCCATTAACCGCAGGAGAGGTGGGTGGGATTAATATTTTCACGCCCATCTGCGTGGCGTGACGTCATAGGACGGGCGGGGTTTAGCGAGCCACGCCCCGACGTGTCACCCAAAGCGCATGCGCCAAGTGTCGGGGGGGTGGAGCGAGTGACCACACCCTTCATTTGCATAATATATGCGTGGTTCGAGCTGCGCACGCGCAGACACAACGCGTTCCGGTTGGGCGGGGCAGGGCGGGGCAGGGCGGGGACGTGACGTAATAAATTCCCTCCCGTGTGATTTTTTTTCCCTCAACATCCGAGAGAAAACTGATGGAAAACGAAATTCCCCCCTCTCCCAATCACCCGAACTATAAATATAAAATTCGCGGCAAGCTTTAAATATTTTGCGAGCTCCAGAGTCACCTCCTGCCTCCGTATCTCATGGAAATTTCATGGATCATTTATTCTCTCCTTCCCATGAGCGAAATTCCAGGCGGGGGGAGAATTCCCGGCTCTCCTTCCCTCCCTCGGCTCCTTCCTGCACCTTCCCGGGGGTTTTGACATCCCGGGAAAGGGCTGGAAAAGGAGCAGTGAGAGGAATTGGGAAAGAAGAATCCCTACGAATCCCTTGGGATGAGCTCGACCCCGCAGAGAATTCCCAGAGCAGGGAGAGAACCGAAAATTCCCTCCGAAAATTTCCTCGGCTCCTGTGGCATCCTGGGTCCGATCCCGTTTTTTCAAACAGTTTTTTTTTCAGCCCTTTCCCCCTTTTCCAGCCACCAGGTGGGATTGTGGAAACGCTTCCCGGGAAATTTCCGCTCTCCCGGGATGGGGCGAGTCGGGATCCCTCCCGCCAGCAGCTCCGGGATGAGGGATCGTGCTCCAAGAACAGGGAAATATCGGATTCGGGCTTTTTTTTGGCTTTTCCGTGTGTCCCTCAGGAACTTCTGAGCCCTGGAATGGGATCGTGGAATCGCGGGATTTTTTGGGATGCACCTTCGAGCTCATCCAGCCCCTTTTATCCCACACCTGCCGCTCTCCCAGGTGGCTCCAAGACCGGTCCAGGGACAATCCCAGGGATGGGAATGATCCGTAAAATCCCTCCCAATCCCAAACCATCCCAGGGTGACCTGGTGATCCCAGTTCCTGCCTCCCCACATCCCTGAGCCATCCTCCTCTTCTCCCAGTCCCGCCGATCCCTTTTTTCCAGGCTGGGGCAGCACAAAAACTGCGGCTCCCGCTCACAGCTCTCGGAATTTCCAGGCAGGAATTAAATTCCGTGCAGGATTTCAATCCTTCTGAATCCCTGCACATCCCTGCTGTCCCAGGGATGAGGGATTTGGCCCCAAAACTCTGGTCCCGGCTGGGTCGAGGGCGGAAAAGCAGCGGGATATCAGGAGAGGGAGGGAATTCAAACCCTCCCTGGCCAAAAAATTTCCCCAGAGCTCGGGGGGCACAAATTCCCGGTGGGAAAAAGGCGGCATCGACGGCAAATTTGTATGGAAAATTTGTCACGCTGGTCCGATGCACGGCCGTGCCAGTGGGGAAAAGCTTTTGGGGATTTTGGGATATTTTATTTTTATGTTTTTTTTAATGGAAAGAGCTGCGATCCCAAAAACACCGTCACGGCAGTAAGCAACTTCCACCACTCCCCATCCTCCCGAAATGCTTCCGCGCCACCAAATTGCCTCTGATGAGCTCCCATTTCTTCCCAGACGTTGTTTTCCCCTCCTCGGCCTCATTAAATCAATTTAAAGGCGATTTCGAAACGTTTTCCCCACGCAAACTGCGGCGGCTGAACCCGGTGCCCGCGGCTGCCGGGGGCTCGTTTGCTCCCGGGATTTTGGGTTTAGGGGACACCGACAAACTCCGGGAGGAGCAGCAGAGTTTTTTGGGAGGGTTTATTCGGTGTTGCAGGTGGCTGCATCCCGGCTGGGTGTTTGAGGATGGAAAGGGGAAAATTGACGAATATCCCGATTTTTTTGAACTGGGAGTACAGAGTGCGCAGGCAACGGAGCATCTTTGGGTTCGGATGGGTTGGGTTGAGCTGGCTCTGCCCAAAATCCCACAATCCAAGTCACCAATAACGGGACTTTGGATGGTCAAAGTCGGTTCTTGCTCTGTCCCAAGCACCCTCAGATCCTTCAGGAGCAGCCAAATCCGTGTGTCCTGCGGGTCCCCAGGCTCAGATCACCCTCGGGGCTGTGTGGGGGGCAACGGGAGCTGCTGGAACCTGCAAAGGGCCAGCAGTGCTGGGGGTGTCACTGTGGTACTGGTGGCATTTGTCCTGTCCCAGTACAGCACTGGGCACTACTGGGAGCTGCCCGCACCCACCAGACTTTCTGCAGAGCTGGCAGCCCCCAAAGCGCCGGGCCCTGGTACCCCAAAAATCCCCTGTCCGGCCGGGCGCTCCCGGGTGTGGGAGAGGGGGTCGGGTGGGCAGCAAGGGCAGGGTGGGCAGAGGGTCCGGAGGGAAGCGGGGGTCCACAGGGAAGGAGGCGTCCGAGGGCAAGGGGGGTCCGGAGGGAAGGGGGGACCACAGGGCACCGGGGGTCCGAAGGGAAGCGGAGGTCAGGAGGGAAGGAGGCGTCCGAGGGCAAGGGGGATCCGGAGGGAAAGGGGGGTCTTCAGGGGAGGGGTCCGCAGGGCAGCGGCCCCTGGACCCGCAGCAGCCCCGGGACCCCCAGCGGCCCCTCCACGGAAGCCCCCGCGCTACCGGGGGGCCACGTGCAATTCAAAGCCACGCCCCTTCGCTGTGACCACGCCCTTCGCTGGCCGCATATGGTTAATATGGGCGGGGCCAAGGCGACGCCGCGCTGGCATTGGCGGGGCGGGGCGCGGAGGGGGCGGGGCCAAGGCGCCGGTTCCCGTCAAAAGGCGACAGCGGGCGGGGCTAGGGCGGCAGCGGGGTCGGGGCTCAGGTACCGGTTTGGGGACACCGAGGGGGACAGAGGGGACACTGAGCGGATCTCGGGGAGACCGGGGCAGACCGAGGGGACACCGCGCCTGGTCGAGCCCAGCCCCGCTCAGTGCCCGCTGTGACTCCGGCGCTTCCCCGGGACACCCCGGTACTCCCCGTGGTTGAACGGGGGGCGGCTGTTCCGGGGGTCCGGGGTGCGGGGGCTGTGGGGGGTCCTGGGGGTGACGGGACGCTGGCCCGGGGCGCTGCCGGGGTGTCGCTGTCGGCGGGAGGGACTCGGGGCGGGCGCTGAGGCTCCCCGGTGCTTCCTGGTTCGGATCGCGCTGTTCCCGTGCTGGATCGCGGGTCCCGGGTGTGCCGGACCCCCCGGTGCCCCGGGAGGGGTCGGGGTCTCTTGTGAGACCCCCTTGCCCCCCGTGTCCCCCCTCTGCGGGGCTTTCCCTGCCCAAATTCGGGTTCCCTTGGGGTTGGGGGTGTCCACGTCCCATTGTGGGGGTGACCCCTGGTTTTAGGGGGGTCCGGGACTGTCCAGTCTCAGCCCTGACCCCCTCCAGGCACTTGAGCTCACCCGGGAGTTTTGGGGTGCTCCGGGCCCTGCCCACATCCCGGAAAGGCACCGCTGTCCTCCCCCCTCCGGGGCTCCCCCTTTTTGGGGGCCTTCGGAACCGGGGAGTTTCTGGGGGCCGTGGGGGTGTTTGTGCGGCTTTAGGGTTTCTGTCGTGGGAGTTTTAGGGTTTCTGGCTGCTCTCGTGATTAAGCGCCCCATTTAAACCCACGTTCAATGTCCCAATTCGGTTTTTTTTGGGGGGGAGGGATTTTGGGGGGCTGAGCACCCAGCACGGCATTAATCGCCCTCCTTTTTAACTCCCCAGTGCCTTCCCGTATTTTGGAGCGATCCCGAGCAGTGCCAGCGCCAGGAAAATCAAGGTACAGGGGGATTTTCCTGCACCAGGTATTGAGGGAATCCTCCCCTCGGCATCCCAAAGGAGTTTTTGAGGCGGTTTGGGGTGGTTGAGCCGCTCCTTCCTCTCCTTTTCAAGGCTGGAGTTTTGAGAAAAGTTGGGGTTTTTTCTCGGAAAGAGGTTTTCGGGAGAAGCGACGTTTTTGCGGCGTCTCCTCCTCCCCCGGAGCCGCCCGTGACTCATCTTCCTCCGGCTCGGGGCAGGAGCCGCGGCCGCGGCGGGACAGAAAATCCCGGGAAATTGCGGTGAAAGCCGGGGAAGGGGGGGGGAAATCCGGGGAAAGGAAAGGCAGCAAAAATCCTGGGAGGTGATGGGGAAAGCAAGGTGTGAGCGGGGCAAAAATCCCGGGAAATCGGGGTAAAATCTAGGGAAATGATGGGGAAATGAAGAGGAGCAAGAATTCCAGGGCATTGGGATTAAATCCTGGTAAATTGGGTAGTGAGGGGAGAAAAATCCTGGGAAATTAAGGTTAAACCCGAGGGTGAATGGAGAGAAATCCTGGGAAATGGTGAAACCACAAGGTCTGAGGAGAGCAAAAATCCAGGGAAATATAGGGAAACCAAGGGGAGCAAAAATAGCATAAATAAAGCAAAATAAAGTTTAAAAAGCCTCGGGCTGGGGTGGACCCGAAAGAAATGAGGTGAAATAAAGGGGGGAAAAATGCCAGGGTGAGGTTGGGTTCCCTCTGGAACCCACGAGCAAGGAAAATCTGGGATGTGATGATGTGGGTGATGATGAGGAGGATGGGAGATGTCTGCCCCAGATCTCCAGGGCGTGACCAGATCAGGACTGAGATGTCCCAGCAATAACAAAAATCAGATTTTCCCAGGTAAAAACACACCTGGGGTCGTGGCTGAGGGTTGTTTCGCTGAATCCCGCTGTGTTTAGGGAGGAATAAATGGAAAATCCGGGAGGTTTTTTTCCCATTTAATGGCTAATCCTTCTCCAGGGAATAATTTTTAACCTCATGTGGCCGAGCCAAAGCAGAGCCAGCCTGGCCTGAGCTCCCTGAGGGGAAATTCTGGAATTGCCAGGGATTGGGAGCAGGAAAATCCTGGCTGGAGGTGGGCAAGGATGGAAATAGGAGCCTAAAAAGGAGAGGAATGGGAATGGAAATAGTTCTGGGAATTAAATTAAAAGAAAATAATAATAAATTCAGGGAGATTATGGGGAAAGTGAGAGGTGAGAGGAACAAAAATCCAGGGAAAAGAAGGGGAGCAAGAATGCAAGAAAGTAAAAATGAAACTGAGGTGTGAATGGAACCAAAAGGTGCCACCCCCCGGGCCCCGCCGGGATGTCCCCGGTGCCACCCCCCGGGTCCCGCCGGGATGTCCCCGGTGCCACCCCCCGGGCTCTATCAGGATGTCCCCGGTGCCACCCCCCGGGCTCTGTCAGGATGTCCCCGGTGCCACCCCCCGGGCCTGCCGGGATGTCCCCGGTGCCACCCCCCGGGCCTGCCGGGATGTCCCCGGTGCCACCCCCGGCTCTGCTGACTCAGCTGCTCCCGGCCCATCGCTCTTATCTCGCCCTTATCAGCTCAGCCCTGGCCAATAAAGGGGAAAAGGGCTGGAAAGCAGCACCTGGGCTTTGGATCCGGCCATCCCACGGCATCTCCTCGCTCCAGGAACGCCCGGAGCTGCCCCAGCCTCTCCTTTCCCGAGCAGACTGGGTGGCAAAGGGGATTTTTGGCACAGGAAACCTTCCTAGGTTTTTTGGTTTTTTTTCTGGAAAAGTTTGAGCCGTTTCCTGAGGTTTTTCTCACCTTCTCCGTGCCCCAGGCGTGGCTGCTGCTCCAATTTCCCAACTCCAGGCTGCAACAGCTCCGGCTGCTGCATCATCCCCACTCCTCCTCCTCCTCCTCCTCCTTCCTTGGGCAAGTCTGGGGATTGAGAATTCCCTTTTCCACCTGGCAAATCCCAGGGGTAGGGACTGCACAGGGGTTTGGGGTCTCTAAGGGATCCTTTTCCAGCTCCAAGGGGGACATTCTGTGAAAATTCCCTTTTCCTCCAGGCACATCCCAAAAGCAGGGACAGGGATTGGGGCTCTCCTGTCCCTGCTGGCCCAGGGAGTTCCCAAAAAATCGCTCCCGTCTCCAGAAATCCCCTCCTCGGGAGCCTGACAAGGCTCAGCTCTGTTTTTAGACCCCTGGGTGGCCCCAGGAAGGGACAGCAAATCCCAGATTTCCTGGGAATGGCCTGTGAGGCTCCACACCTTCCCAGGGCTGATTCCAGCACAAAAAAAAAAAAAAAAAAAAAAAAAAAAAAAAAAAAATTATTCCACAGTCTGGGGCTGCTGCTGCCCTTCCACCTCTACTTTGGGAATTTTTCTCAAATAGGGGGGCATTCCTAGAATTTTTGGGGAATTCTGTGGTTTTTTTCCCATTTCTTCCTGGTGTCAGTCCTGGGCTCCACAATCCCTCTCTGAGGGGCTGGGACACTCCAAGGGCTGCCTGGGAAAAACTTGGATTTGTGTCCTCCTGGGGACACTGCCTGGGATTTTGGGCGCAAAAATTGGGATTTTGGGGCACTTTCATTCCTCAGAAATTCTCCTCTCTGCTCCCAGGGGTGGCATTTCCAACCAGGGAATTTGGGGACCAAATATCTGGGAATGGTCGTGTCCCAAAGTTGGCAGGGAAAGGGGTGAGGTGGGGTCTGATCCCTGAAAAACAGCACAAAAAAATGTCAATTTTTGGGTCTTTCTGCAGCTCAGGAAGAGCAATTCCTGCCCCAGCCTGACTGGGAATTCTGCAGCTCCTCTCAGGAAGGGGAAAACCAAAATTTCTCCCAATTTCTGATCAGCCCCAGCAGCAGGAGAATTGCCAGGGAAGGAGCAGGGCAGGGCCAGGCTCTGTCACGTGCTGGGATCAGTTGGAATTTTCCTCCTGGCTTGTCCAGACAGGTGGGAAAATCTGGGATTGGGGATCCAGCTCGTCCTTGTCACCCTCCCCAAAATCTGCTTTGGGGTCTGGAGCCCCTTTTTGGGGTCTCTGAGCAGCACAGGGTCCCACCCCAAATTCCTTTTCCAAGAAAAATTCACAAAAAAAAAATTTAAAAAAAATGTTTCTAGGAAGGTTTAACAGGGACTGGGTTGGGTTTGTGTCCCTGGAGGTTTTTAGGGACACTGGAGTTTTTTTGGGAAGACCTTGGAGCTGCAAATATTCCTGTTTTGGGGATAATATCAGAATTGCATTACTTAAATCACGTTTCTTTTCCCACTCTAAAATTGGAAATATCCCACTGAGAGTCTCCAGCTGAAAGGAAATCCAGGATTGCTCAGAAACACTGAGTTTTTAGTCCTTTTTGCCCAAAATTTGGCATTTCCAGGCTCAGATTTTCTCTCCCTGCTGCCACACAGGGATGAGCTTTTCTCCCCTGTCACGCTGGATACTGGGAGGGAATTTTGGATGGATTTTGGGCATCCCACACCAAAAAATCCCCCTCAGCCCAACTCAAGGGGTTTCTCCTGCTTTGGAAATTGGCCTTTACCCAGCAGGAGTGGTGGAAAATGAATTTATTGTGGGGCAGGGCAATGGCCTGAACAGCCTCAGACCTGCCTTGGAACCCTGGAAAATCCCAAACTGGGCACAAAACCCCCAAATATCCCAAAATATTCCAAAATTTCCTTGGGCTCCAGCTCTGCCCATTCCTGGGGAGATTTCCCAGTGCTTGACCCCCCTCTGGATGAGGAATTTTCCCTAAAATCCACCCTAAACCTTCCCAGGAATCCCGTCCCAGCAATTTCTGGTAATTCTTGCTCCAATCCAGGGAATTAAGGTTGAAATTCTCCAATTCCAGCTCCTCCAATCCCTGTTTTTGGGGCACATTTCAGGAGCATTTTGCTATAATTTTCCTCCCTCTCGAGCTAAAAAAAAAAAAAACCCAAGGGAGGCTGGAGATGGTAAAAAAAAAAAAAAGAATTTGTTGAAAATTCCTGGGAATTTCATTTTCCTGGGGGTTTGGTCTCCTCAGAGGGTGACAGAGCCAAAACCTGTTTGGGAATATTTCGAAATCCAGGGAGAAGCTCTGGAGGAGTTTTGGAATTTGCCACAAGCAGGGGCAGCTTCTGCCTGGGGATTTTTGGGGCATGAGAGGAAAGATTCCTTGGAATTGGGGTTGGGGAAATAAAGGAGCAAAGGGAAAGATTTGGGGCAAGAGGAGGAAATCCAGGAAGGGTTTGGGGAGCAGCAGGGAAGATTCTGTGGGGAAAAAAAATCCCATTCCTGCATTTTTGGTTTTTTTTCATTGGAAAAGGGAGAAATCTTTTCCCTGGATGGATCTTTTTTTGGGAAAAAAACCCTGGAAAAACTGGGTTTAATTGAATTTTCCCATTTAAAAGGAGCAGTGGGATGTGTTTGGAACACAGGGAATGGCAATCCATGGGTTTAACCTGGGATATTCCCAATTTTTTTATGGGATAGAGAGCAAAGTGAGGTCTGTGGATGCTGAATTCTTCATCCCAGAGTTCCCTCCTGTACCAGGAGCTGCTGGAATTGTTTTTCCCAGCCAGAATTCCCAGTTGGGTCTGTCCCTGCTCTTTGCTCCCAGTCCGTTGGGAAACTTTCACCCCTTCCCTCTCCTGTTTTTCCTGGGATTTTTATTTCCCTGGGAGCCCCCAGAACTCCTCTGAAGTTTTGGGAATTCTCTATTTTGGACACAATCCCATGGGAAGGGACCCCCTGAGGCCTGGCTGGAAAAATCCAGATAAAAATCAAAATTCCAAAAGGAATTAATGAATGAAAATGAAAATCCAGGCTTTGGGTGGGAGAGGAGAACCCAGGGAATTCCAGGGAGAGCCCCAAAAATCCCACTTGGGGATTTTGGAAAACAGCCTCAAGGCAGAGGGAATTCTTTAATTGGGATTTAATGGGCTTCTAATGGATTTACAGTCAGCCCTGGAATTTGGGAATGGGCAGGTTTGGAATGGGAAAAAAGCACTTTTTTTTCCTCCTTTTTTAAAGGAAAATCAGTCCAGAGGCACTGGGAATTTTTAAAGAGCCTTGGGGTTGTTTTACCTCATTAATGAGGCATTGACTGAGCCTCTCCCAATCCCAGAGCTTCCCTGGCATTCCAAAATCCCAAAATTTGGATTTATGGGCTGATTTTAATGCCCAGAACCAATAAAAAAAACTCCTTGCCTAAATCTGGGGCGGGGGTGGGTGGAACCCAAAGCAAAATCCTGAATTTTAGGGACAATTTCATGACTAAACCCTGTGATTTTACCCCGGATCAGGTGGAATTCCAAGAGAAAATCCTGGATTTTGGTGGCAATTCCCTGGCAGCCATGGAGCCAGGGGCTGCCAGCACCTCCCTGGGCGAGGCTGGCTCGGTGCCCAGGGTCTGTGGGGTCTGTGGGGACAGAGCCACCGGTTTCCACTTCAATGCCATGACCTGTGAGGGCTGCAAGGGCTTCTTCAGGTGAGCCCAGACCCCAAAAAACCTCGGGGGTCCCAAAGGGAATCCCAAACTGGGCGTGGAATTGGGGGCGGTGCCGCCTTCCCCCGGGTTAAGGGGAGATGGGGGGAGAAAATCCTCTTTTTTTGGGTTTTTTTGGGGGGGGGGTTGGAACTTTGGGATGGGTTTTTTCCCCCCCGTTTTTCCAGAATCTGGGAGCTTTGCAGCACTCCAGGAAAAGGGGGAATTGGGAGAAAATTCCCCTGGGGTCATAAATTGGGATTTTTATTTATTTTTTTCTGAGCCTTGAAATCTCCTGAAAAATCCTCTGGGATTGGGGGATGAGGAAGGGCAGGGGATCCTGTGGAGCAGCTCTTCCCAAAATCCAGAATTTCCAGGGAATTCTGCTGTCCCCCTTGGGAATTCTGCCCCCATCCCCATCTCCCAAAGCAATTCCCCCATTCCAGGCTGGGAACCAAGCCTGGAATTCTCTGGTTTTATCCCCTGGGATCCCAAACCCACCTGGGAATGGTTTCCATGGAATTCCAGCTCAGCTCAGCTCTGGTGTCACCCTGGGAGCCTCTGGAGCCACCCAAGCTGCAATTTTCATTCCAAACCTGGAATTTTGGGCTGCCTTGAGCCCTGGGAATGTTTTTTTTCCTGCTCCACTGCCTTGTTGTTTGTACATTCCCAGCCTTTCCCTGGGTTTTTTTGTGGAAAAAAAAATGATCTTTTTGTGGATTATTTTGGCTCTCGCCCTTTCTCCTTGGAATTTTTTGGTGCTGATTCTTTATCCCAGGAAGATTCTGGCTCTGACCCTTTTTCCTGGAAGGCTCTGGCCCTTCTTCCCTGGATTATTTTGGCTCTGACCCTTTGTCCCTTTGCTCTGCCTGGGCTGTGCTGTGGTTTTGCTGCAGCTCAGGGTTGTTATTTTCAGGCTCCTTTCTCTGTGTCCTGCAGGGAGAATTCCTCTCCCTGCACACCCAAAATGTGCTCAGGCCAGTTCTGCCAGCAAAGCCAGGCTTGGGGGCAGCTGGTTTTTAAACCCAGCTCAGGTTTGTTTTGTTGCTGGGGTGGGGGAGTTTCTGTGCAATCCTTCCACTTTCCCATCCTGAGAAATCTCTGTTTGCACCCAAAAATCTTAAACCCAGCAGGTTGGGCTGAGCCTAGAGCAGCTGGTTTGGTGGAAGGGGCTCAGGCTGGGTTTAAGGTCATTTTTCCCCCCAAAACCATTTTGGGACAAGCCCTTGGGTGTTTCCCTGTGGGAAATTTCCCTTTTCCAGCCGTGCCTGAGGCTCCCAATGTTTGGAGCATCTTGGCCAGCAGTGGGAATCCAGCCCAGGAGGGTTTTCCTCTCTTGCTGCAGGAGGAGCATGAAGAGGAAGGCCATGTTCAGCTGTCCCTTCAGCGGGGACTGTCACATCACCAAGGACAACCGGCGGCACTGCCAGGCCTGCCGGCTGAAACGCTGCCTGGACATCGGCATGATGAAGGAGTGTGAGTGACCAGGGGATGGCAGGGGCCAGGGGTGTGAGTGTCCAGTGGGGATGACCCCTGGCAATGCCCAGGGGGGTGTGAGTGACCAGGGGGGTGTGAGTGCCCAGGGGGGTGTGAGTGACCAGGGGGGTGTGAGTGCCCAGGGGGATGTGAGTGCCCAGGGGGGTGTGAGTGCCCAGGGGGATGTGAGTGACCAGGGGGGTGTGAGTGACCAGGGGGGTGTGAGTGCCCAGGGGGTGTGAGTGACCAGGGGATGGCAGGGGCCAGGGGTGTGAGTGTCCAGGGGTGTGAGTGTCCAGTGGGAATGACCCCTGGCAGTGCCCAAGGGTGTGGCTGTCCAGAGGAGTGGCAGTGCCCAGGGGGGTGTGAGTGCCCAGGGGGGTGTGGGTGACCAGGGGAATGACCCCTGCCAGTGTCCAGGGGCTGTGTGAGTGACCAGGGGGGTGTGAGTGTCCAGCAGGGAATGACCCCTGGCAGTGCCCAGGGAATGGCAGTGCTCAAGGGGTGTGAGTGACCAGGGGGGTGTGAGTGTCCAGGAGGGCAGTGTCCAGTGGGCATGACCCCTGGCAGTGTCCAGGGGCTGTGTGAGTGCCCAGGGGTGTGAGTGACCAGGGGGGTGTGAGTGTCCAGCAGGGAATGACCCCTGGCAGTGCCCAGGGGGATGTGAGTGTCCAGGGGGATGGCAGTGCCCAGGGGGAGTGACTGGTAATGACCCCTGGCAGTGCCCAGGGAATGTGAATGTCCAGTGGAAATGACCCCTGGCAGTGGCCAGCTCCCTGTCCCTGCCCTGTCCCTGTGCCAGGACTGGCACTGGGAGCATCCCAGGGGGATGCAAAGGGCAGGGGAAGCAGCAGGTAATGATTGAGAGCAGCTGGTTTAATGATTCCTTCCCATCCAGCAGTTATCTCATGGATTTTCCTGGGGTTTTTTTTGAGGAAAATCAGCTCCATGGCTCCCAATGTCTCAGAAAATCCTCTTTTCCAGCATTTTCCCTGCTCCACAAGGAGAACTGGACGAGCTTCCCCATGTGGGTTGAGTTCTCCTCTTCTCCCTCTGGGATTTTTTTTTTTGAGCCTTTTTTCCATGTGGGATAAAGCAGGGACTTAAGTCAACAGCAGAGGGAATTAAAGCAGTTTTTAAGCCCAGTCCAAACACACCAATGTGGCCCAAATGTTTGTTTTCTCCTGGTGTATTTAGAGATAAGTGGCTTTTAAAAATAAAACGTGTTTGAGGTGCTGGGTGCCCCTGGAGAGCTCCAACCAAACATTTTTTGCTGGGAGCCTGTGGCCAGGGTGTCCATGGAGCTGGAAATTCGGGATGTGGAGGCAGAGCCCTTCCCCTGGCAGCAAACAGAAGCTGGTGGCACCCCAGGGACTCCAGAAAATCAGAATTTGCAGGTGTTGGTGGGGAAAAGAATGCTTAGATTTTCAATGATCCTGATGGAAATCCCTGGAATTTATTCTTTGGGATTAGCAGGTTGATGAGGGAGGAAAAGGCCACACCCCACCCTGGCTGTCCCCAAATTTTGGGGAGCTGTTGCTGCTCTTTGAGGAGCCCCTAATGAGGGAAGTGCTTTAATTTGCACCAGCAGCAAATTAATTCCTTGAGAAGAGCTGGGAAGTTCCTGCAGCAATTCCAGGGGGTTTTCTCCAGGTTTTCTCCAGGTTTTCTCCAGGTTTTCCTCACAGGAGTTAACATGTAAACAGCCCTGTTAACACATCCTGCCTGGATTAACCAAAACTGGCCCAGAGAGGCTAAAAATAGCTAAAAATGGACTTTGCTGCTGGAAAAAGGAGGGAGGACGAAAGGCTGGGGTTATTTTTAGGTGGCAAAAGGGAATGGGGAAGGTTTCAAGGCCTTGTTTTTTCAGTGTTGGGATTTGGGGAATGTGGGGAGGGAGGAGGAGGAGGAGCAGGGTGGGACTCTGAGCCAGGCAGACCCTTCCCCACTGCTGGAATTTGGGGCTGGGGTCCCTCCCTGGCTCCCAGTCCCAGTTTGGGGCTGGGGTTTGTCCCCCCTGGAGGATTCTGTGACCCCAAATACCACTGGCAGCCCCACTTGGGGCAAGTTTTTGTGGTTTTCAAATGGGGCAGGGCAGGGCTGGCAGGAAAAAAAAAACCAAAGAAGTAAAAAACCAGGGATTTGGAATGTGGGAATTCTTCCAAATTTTGGGAATTCTCTCACTGTCAGGTCTCAGCCAGGACCTGTCCCCTCCTCATCCTGGATGATGGGCTGGGAAATCCAGCCCTTCCCACCTGCTGGGCTGCCAAAAATGTGGAATTGCCCCTTCCCTGCCTTTGGGGTGTCTGTCCCTCAGGGATGTTGGAGCTCCTTCCCTGACAATCCCCAAAAATCCTCCCCCAGGGAATTGTGCAGGGTGACCCCGAGCAGGAGGATCTGCTGCTTTTTGGGATAAAAAAAAAAACAGGATTGGGGGAATGACAAAACAAAATGCTGATTTTTTTCCTCCCCAGTGGCAGGAGATTGAGCAAGGCTGGAAAATGCAGAATGGAAAATGGAAAATTGCCCCTGGTCAGAGGAGGGTTCCTGCAGCACCTCTTGCCCTCCATCCCACCTTGACCTCCAGAACAGCCCTGGGGAGTCTCAGTCCCTGCAGGAAAGGCTCAGGAGGGGCAGCTCCTGCTTTAGGGGCTCTCAGAATTTAGGAACCCAAATATTTCTGCAGCTCCCTGCTGCTTTTTGTCCTTCCAACCCTTCAGGGCTGGGAGGTGTTGATGAAAAAAAGTGAAGATTTGGAGCCCAAATTGCCCCTGGCTGCTCCTTTTCCATGAACAAACAGACCCAGCCTTGCCTGGAGCCCAACCTTTGGTCGGTGCCACCCCAATAAAAGCCATAAATCCCCAAGCCCGAGGGTGGGGGAGGTTTGGCTGTGCCTTGACCTTAAAAATCAGATTAAAGCTGCCCTGGAGCAGCGTTGGACACCCCTGGTGGCAGCTGAGAGGAGCCAGAGCTGGGTGAAACCAGGATCCCAAAGCTTTGGGGGATCAGGATTTGGTGGAATAAATTGGGAGAGAGAGGGGCTGGTACAGCTCCAGGGTCCCCAAAGCTTCACCTGAAAACAGCTGGGCACAGCAGGGCTGAGGGGGTAAAAAAGGGATTTTCCAGGGGGGAAAAGGGATTTTTCCAGGGGGGGGAAAGGGATTTTTCCAGGGGGGAAAAGAGTTTTTTCCAAGGGGAAAAAGAGATTTTTTCCAGGGGGAAAAAGGATTTTTCCAGGGGGAAAAGGGATTTTTCCAGATGGGAAAAAAGGGATTTTTCCAGGGGGGAAAAGGGATTTTTCCAGGGGGGAAAAGGGATTTTTCCAGGGGAGAAAAGGGATTTTTCCAGGGGATAAAGGGATTTTTCCAGGGGAGAAAAGAGATTTTTCCAGGGGAGAAAAGGGATTTTCCAGGGGATAAAGGGATTTTTCCAGGGGGGTAAAAGGGATTTTTCCAGGGGGGGAAAGGGATTTTTCCAGAGGGGGAAAAGGGATTTTTCCAAGGGGGAAAAAAGGGATTTTTCCAAGTGGGAAAAGAGATTTTTCCAAGGGGAAAAAGAGATTTTTTCCAGGTGGGAAAAGGGATTTTTCCAGGGGGAAAAAGAGATTTTTCCAGGGGGTAAAAAAGGGGTTTTTCCAGGTGGGAAAAGAGATTTTTCCAGGGGATAAAAAAGGGATTTTTCCAGGTGGGAAAAGAGATTTTTCCAGGGGATAAAAAAGGGATTTTGCAGGTGGGAAAAGAGATTTTTCCAAGGGATAAAAAAGGGATTTTGCAGGTGGGAAAAGAGATTTTTCCAAGGGGTAAAAAAGGGATTTTGCCAGTGGGAAAAGGCGTTTTTGCGGGGTGAAAAGCGATTTTTGCAGGGGCTGGGCGTGGCACGCAGGGGCTGTTCCCATCCCCAATCCCGCCCCTGCCCCTCTCGCAGTCATCCTGACGGACGAGGAGGTGCAGAGGAAACGGGAGCTGATCCTGAAGAGGAAGGAGGAGGAGGCGCTGAAGGAAAGCCTCAAACCCAAACTCTCCGAGGAGCAGCAGAAAGTCATCGACGTCCTGCTCGAGGCTCATCGCAAAACCTACGACCCCACCTATGCTGACTTCACCAAATTCCGGGTACTGACCCCAGGAATCGCCTCTGTCCCCTCAAATTCCCCCTGCAGAACCCACAAATCCCTTTGCCAGCCCCGCTGCTCAGGGAGTTTTCTCTGTTTTCTCCCCCAGCCCCCCGTGAGGAACAAGCCCAGCAGCAAAGGGGTCCCGAAATCCTCGTCCCTCCTCACCCAGGATCTGTCCTCGGAGGATTCCTCGGATCTCTTTGGCTTCAGCACCTTCCCAGGTGTGCCCCAGTTCCTCCAAACTGGGATGGGAGGCAGGGAGGGACCCCAGGACTGGCTTTGGGTTGGTGGTGATGCTGCAAACTGCCCCAAATTCCAAATTCCAGGGGTGGGAGATTGAGCCAGAGCCCAAATTAACCTCACCATGAGTGTCTGCCCTGCTCTTCTTCCTCCTCTCCATCCTCATCCCACATTCCCAGAGTGAAATCCCAAACCAGCCCTGGCCCTGTGGAAAATCAAAACCACCCACATTCCCTTCTCTCAGCCCTGTGGAAGAAATGGGGGCAGAAATGCAGCAGCACCTCCCAAATTTGGCACCCCAGAGTCATTTTCCACCTGCTGTGGGAGCTCAGGGGGTGCAGCCCCAGAAATGCAGCAGCACCTCCCAAATTTGGCACCCCAGAGTCATTTTCCACCTGCTGTGGGGGCTCAGGGAGGTGCAGCCCCAGAAATGCAGCAGCACCTCCCAAATTTGGCAGCCCAGAGTCATTTTCCACCTGCTGTGGGGGCTCAGGGGGTGCAGCCCCAGAAATGCAGCAGCACCTCCCAAATTTTGCACCCCAGAGTCATTTTCCACCTGCTGTGGGGGCTCAGGGGGGTGTAAACCCAGAAATGCAGCAGCACCTCCCAAATTTGGCAGCCCAGAGTCTTTTTCCAGCAGCTGTGGGGGCTCAGGGGGTGCAGCCCCAGAAATGCAGCAGCACCTCCCAAATTTGGCAGCCCAGAGTCTTTTTCCAGCAGCTGTGGGGGCTCAGGGGGTGCAGCCCCCCAGCCCAGGCCCCTCAGAGCGTTTTTCCTGGGCAGATTCAGCAGAGCCAGCGCCGTTCCCCGGGCTGGAGGAGCAGGATGAGAGCTCCTCCATGAACCTGGAGTTCTCCCAGCTCTCCATGCTGCCACACCTGGCTGACCTGGTCAGCTACAGCATCCAGAAGGTGATTGGCTTTGCCAAGATGATCCCGGGCTTCAGGTGAGGCTTTGGATCCCAAATCTTTGTTTCCCACTCCTGGAATCCTGTGCTGCCCTTCTCTGTTTCACCTTCCCAGCTCTGATATCTGGCTCTCCCCCTCCCTGGGGTTCTCCTCTTTTCCCAATACCCAAATTCCACCAGGGAGACACACACCCAGAGCTCCTGCAGCTCTCCAGGGCTTTGTTCAGGTTCTGCTCCTTCCAAGATCCAAAATGCACCTAAAAAACCCCCTGGGATGGAAATTTCCGGGGAGCAGCCTGGGGGTGGCCTGTGCTGTGTCCCCTCTGTCCCCTGACCCCCCAGTCCTGCTGCAGGGATCTGTCTGCAGAGGATCAGATCGTGCTGCTCAAGTGCAGCGCCATCGAGGTGATCATGCTGCGCTCCAACCAGTCCTTCACCCTCGAGGACATGTCCTGGACCTGTGGCAGCAACGACTTCAAGTACAGGGTCAGCGATGTCACCCAGGGTAAGGGAATCCCAAATCCCCAAATTTCACAGTTTTCACCCCTGTTGGGCTTTTCCTCCGTGCCTGGTTTGCTGAGAAAGGGGGCGGCTCCAGCTCCGAATTTTAGGGGGTGACAAGTGGCACCTCAGTGTCCCCAGTGTGTCTGAAAAATCCCTTTCCAAAGGGATAAATCCCCTTCCAGAGGAAAGGAGCCTCTGGCAGCCCCCAGTGAGGCTCTGCTTTCTCCACAGCCGGGCACAGCATGGACCTGCTGGAGCCGCTGGTGAAATTCCAGGTGGGGCTCAAGAAGCTGAACCTGCACGAGGAGGAGCACGTGCTGCTCATGGCCATCTGCATCCTGTCCCCAGGTAGGGACAAACCCACCCTGACACCCCACGGGAGGCAAGGAGAAAACACCAAATCCTGAAAAAGCACAAAAGGGGGGAAATCACCTGAGCACAGCTAAAAAGGGATGAAAGGGAGGGAAGCACCTCAAACCCTAAAAATCCACAAAAGAGAGGGAATGACCTCAAATCTTAAAATGGGATGAAAGGGAGGGAATCACCTCAAACCCTAAAAAGGGAGGGAAAGGAGGGAATAATCCCAAACCCTCAAACACCATGAAAGGGAGGGAATCACCCCAAACCCTGAAAAGAGAGGGAATCACCCCAAACCGCACGAGAGGGAGGGAATCCCCCCCAAAGCCCCAAACCCCCCGCAAGGGAGGGAACCCCCCAAAGCCCCAAACCCCCCGCAAGGGAGGGAACCCCCCAAAGCCCCGAACCCCCCACAAGGGAGGGAACCCCCCCAAAGCCCCAAACCCCCCACAAGGGAGGGAACCCCCCAAAGCCCCAAACCCCCCGCAAGGGAGGGAACCCCCCAAAGCCCCGAACCCCCTGCAAGAGAGGGAATCCCCCCAAACCCTAAAAAGAGAGGGAATCGCCCCAAACCCCACGAGAGGGAGGGAACCCCCCAAAGCCCCGCAAGGGAGGGAATCCCCCCAAAGCCCCGAACCTCCCGCAAGGGAGGGAATCCCCCCAAAGCCCCGAACCCCCGCAAGGGAGGGAATCCCCCGAACCCCCCGCAAGGGAGGGAATCCACCCAAAGCCCCGAACCTCCCGCAAGGGCGGGAACCCCCCAAAGCCCCGACCCCCCCCTAAGCGCTGCCCCTCCTCAGACCGGCCGGGCGTGCGGGAGCCGCGGCGGGTGGAGGCGCTGCAGGAGCGGCTCTCGGAGGTGCTGCAGAGCTACATCCGCGCCCGGCACCCTCCGCCCGGCAGCCGCCTGCTCTACGCCAAGATGATCCAGAAGCTGGCGGACCTGCGCAGCCTGAACGAGGAGCACTCGCGGCAGTACCGCTGCCTGTCCTTCCAGCCCGAGCACAGCATGCAGCTCACGCCGCTGGTGCTCGAGGTGTTCGGCAATGAGATCTCCTGAGCCCGGCTCGGGATGTGCGGGAGGAGCGGGGCTCGGGTTCGGCGGCGCTGCTGGGGTTTGATGCCTCCGTGGATGTTTTGGGGCCGGGCTGCCTCGAATTCCTTCTTTCTCCAAGTGCTGGGAGATGAACTCAGGGCGCTGCTGTGGGTGCCGGGCTCTGCTCCCCCCGAAATCGCACGGCACCCATGGGCTCGGACACCCCAAATCCCGGCCAGGAGCTGCCATGGGCGATGTCCCCACAGCTCCAACACATCCCGTGTGCTGCTGCCGCCGGACTGGGATGAGCCAGAGGCGGCTGAGAAAGCCCTGCCAGGGGAAATTTTGTCCTCGACCCTCAAAGGGAAGAACAGGACGAGCTTTGTTTGCACTCCCTGGGAATGGGGGAGCCGGGGGATCTCCAGGAGACACCCCCACTTCGGAGCTGGATCCATCTGGGGGATGGGGTGGTGACCCCTGAGATGGGACAGGGACCCCTGGGATCCCAAACCCAGCTTGGCTTTCCCACCCCTGCCATGTTCTGGAGGCGGCTCCAGGCCCTTGTTCCCACCCACAGCAAACCCTGGGAAGGGGGATTTGGGAGCTGGGGGGCTCTAGACCCCTAGGAAGAGCCATTACAGCCCCCCCAGACCATCACCAATGGCCGGAGGGTCCCCGACTCTGGCCAATAAACTCCTGCTTGGGCGAATCAACTCAGGCTCGTGTGTGTGTGTCCGTCCGTGCCGGTGTGTCCGTCCCTGACCCCCCAGGGGTCTGTGCAGGACCGCGTGTGGCTGTCCCAGAGCTGGGTCGGGGTCTCAGTGTCCCCCTGTCCCCGTGTCCCCCTGTCCCAGTCCCGGCCGCCAAGGGGCGCTCCGCACACCCAACCGGCGCTCTGGTCCCGCTCAATGCGCATGCGCACTCGCGGGGGCGGGGCTGAATCCGGGGCAAGAGCGGGAAAAACGCGGCGGGAAGAGCTGAGAATGATGTGGGCGTGGCCTCGCGGGGGCGGGGCCTCCCCGCCGCCATGCGCGGTGTGGCGCGCGCCGCCCGGTCCGTGGTCATGGCTGCGACGGGAACCGGGACTGGAACCGGGATTGGGACCGGCACCGGGCACAAACGGCCGCACCCCGAGCCCGCCGCCCGCATCGGCACCCACGATGGCACCTTCCACTGCGACGAGGCGCTGGCGTGTTTCCTGCTGCGCCTCCTGCCCCGCTACCGGGTACGGTCCCGCCGGGGCATCAGCGGGACCGGTGCACGGTGCGGTGCCGGGTCCCCGCGTCTTCCTCCGGGTTGTTCCTCTCTCGGTGTCACTTGAGCCCGTCCAGTGGCCGCCCTTCTGTCCCCGGTCCCACCTGGGAGGGTCACCCTTATCTCCCCCAGCCCCTCCTCACCCGGGGGTCCCGGTGGCCCTGGGGACCCTCACCGCGTGTCCCCGGCAGGACGCGGAGATCGTGCGGACGCGGGACCCGCAGCGCCTGGCCGCCTGTGACATAGTGGTGGACGTGGGGGGCGAGTACGACCCGGGGCGGCACCGCTACGACCACCACCAGAGGTGAGACCCCCGCTGGGCACCGCGGCGGGCCCGGGGGTCCCTGAGGTGACCGCGTGGCCCCGCAGGTCCTTCACGGAGTCCATGCGGAGCCTGCGGCCGGACAAGCCCTGGAGCACGAAGCTGAGCAGCGCCGGGCTCGTCTATTGTCACTTCGGGTCCCAGATCCTCGCGGGGCTCCTGGGGCAGCCCGAGGACGGGCCCGTGGTCACCGCGCTCTATGACAAGGTGACAGGGCTGACAGGGATCGCTCTGTGGCAGCTGCTGGGACAGCTGGGCTCCTCCTAGCCAGGCTGAGCTCTGCTGTCCCCTCGTTGTCCCCAGCTGTACGAGAACTTTGTGGAGGAGATCGATGCCATGGACAACGGGATCGCGCCGGCGGCGGGGGAGCCGCGCTACGCCCTGAGCACCACGCTGAGCGCCCGCGTGGGGCACCTGAACCCCCGCTGGAACGAGCCCGACCAGGACACCGAGGTGGGGACAGCCCCGGGACCCCCTGTCGGGGGCACCTGCATGGGGACCCTGCTGAGCCCCCCGTGTCCCCAGGCGGGCTTCAGGAGAGCCATGGAGCTGGTGGGCAGCGAGTTCCTGGAGCGCCTGGACTTCTACCACCGGGCCTGGCTGCCGGCACGGGAGCTGGTGGAAGAGGCCATCCAGCACCGCTTCCAGGTAATGCCCAGCCAGCCCGGGGGCAGCCTGGAATCTTGGGGGAGAACTGGGGGCGTGGGGAGGCCAAATCCCTTCAGTAAAAATGTCTGGGGGGGAGCTTTGCACCCCATACCCTGCACGGCTCCTGCATCGCTGCAGGAGGTCACACCCAGGTTTTGGGGACACCGGGCCCAGGGTGGTTTTGGGGGTCACCCCCATGTCCCCCCCGCAGGTGGACGCCAGCGGGCAGGTGCTGGAGCTGTCGCAGGGGGGCTGTCCCTGGAAGGAGCACCTGTTCCAGCTGGAGCGGGAGCTGGCCCTGCCCCGGCCCCTGCAGCTCGTGCTGTTCCCGGACCGGGGCGGGCAGTGGCGGGTGCAGAGCGTCCCCGCAGCCCCCCACAGCTTCCAGAGCCGGTGAGACCCCTCCCCCGGCCCTGCCGTGGCCCCCCCATGCTGCAGGGCCCGTCTCCAGCGCTGTGTCCCCCACAGGCTGCCCCTGCCCGAGGCCTGGCGGGGGCTGCGGGACGAGGCGCTGTCCGAGCTGGCCGGAATCCCCGGCTGCGTCTTCGTCCACGCCAGCGGCTTCATCGGGGGGAACCGGACCCGGGAGGGGGCCCTGGAGATGGCCCGGAGGACGCTGGAGCTGGGGGGAGGCACAGAGAGCACCTGAGCCCCCTCCCCAGCAGGGTCACCCCGGTGTGGGGTGCCAGGGATGCTGCAGGGACTGTTCCTGCTCAGATCCCAAATTCTCCGAGGGATCTGCTGTGCTGGGGGGCAGGTCTCAGAACATCCACCCCCCCGTGCTCGACACCTGCCAGCCCAGCCAGAGACTTTTTGGCTCCATTTCCTGGGAGTTTGTCCCCGTTCCTGTCACACCCTGCACAGAGGCGCTGCCAGCACCAGTAAAAACCAGTGTGTGCCCAGTGGATTTGCTGTTGAGGGGTCCTGGGTGTGAGCTGCGTGTGACACCGAGGGTTTGCTGTGACTCAGGGACAGCCGTGCCCTCCCCCAGAGCACGGGGACAGCGCCGCTGCCACCACGCGCGTGTCACCAGTGCCACCAGCGCTGCGGGGGGGGGGGTCAGGGCGCGTCCCCTGCAGCCATGCGGGCCGAGCTGCTCCTGCTGCTGCTGCTGGCGCTGCCCCGGCCCGGCCCGGCGCGGTCCCGCTGCCCCGGGGATGCTCCGCCGGTGCCGGTCCCGCCCGGCGGGCGCAACGAGACGCGGGCCAGGGCGGCGGGGACAGCGCGGGCCCCCGACGTGGCGGCGCTGGTGGCCGTGGGCGGGTGGCTCGGCGCTGTCCTGGTCTGCGTGGGCCGGTTCGTGCGGCGGAGCCGGGAGGAGACGCGGCTGCACCTGCAGTACCTGCGGGCTCTGCCCTGCGGGGCGCGGCCGCACGACGAGGAGCTGGAGCCGCTCAGCGGCGGCACCGGCGGCGGCACCGGGAGACAACTGGGCGGGCCCGAGGGGTGAAACCCACCCCCCCAGCAGCTGCGGTGGGTCTGGAGCCCGGGTCACCCCTCAATCTCCCCTAAATCCCTCCTGGATTCTCCTGACTCACCCCCAGTTTGCTCCTGGACCCTCCTGCCTGGCCCCAGGGAGGGGCTGTGGGGGGTGGGGGTCTCCCCCTTGCTCTGGGGAGGATTTTGGGGGTGCTGGGGTTGTTGGGGTGGGGGGAGCAGGGACCCTGTGCCCTCCCTGGCCTCCCTGCCAGCGCTGTGTAATCCTGGGATTAAGGGACTGTAATCCCAGGATTTCTGCGTGCTGCCCCCCTCTCTGGGGGGGGGGGGTCCAGCTGCTGCGCCCACCCTGCGGGGCCGGGGGGGCTCACGTGGGGCAGCACGAGCATCCTGGAGCCCCCAGGGTTGGGGTTTAGCGACCCACAGAGGGGTTGGTTCACTTTGGGGGTTTTGGTTCACCCTCCTGACAAAGCCTGGGGGTTGTGTGTTTAGCCAAAAAAAACCACCCTTCAGCCATCACCTTTCCCCCAAATGGGGCTGTTTGACCCCAAAAGAGCAGCCCTGGCCCATGGGCTGCAGTGGGATCACACCAACAGGTTCTCTGAGTTCCCTCTGAGCTCTTTCTGACCCCAGAAACCAACTCTGGAGCTCCAAAAGCCCCTCCAGACCCATAGGATTTCCCAAATTCATCCCCAAAAAATCTTGCAGTCCCACCGGGAAGAGGAAAGCAGCAGAGAGGGAAGGAAAAAGGCATTTTTATTGGGGTCAGGAGCAGGGGAGGGGCTCCGGGAGGGAGGGGAGGCGCTCAGAGCTCGGAGAAGAGCGGCTGCTCCCGCACGCTGCCCAGCACGGGCACGGGGCTGCGGCGGGGGCTGCGCGGCTCCAGCGCGCTGACGAAGAAGAAGGGGATGTGGGAGATCCTCCCCGAGGACCAGCACTGCAGGGAGAGAGCAAACAGCTCGGGAATGGGAAAATCCTCTGGGGTGGAGTCCAGCCCAGAGCTGACACCACCCCAACACTCAGGGTTGTCACCAAGTGCCAGTCCAGGCTTTGCTTGAACACGCCCAGGGATGGGGTCTCCCCTGCCAGCCCATTCCCATGTCCAGCCACCCCTTCTGGGAAGAAATTCTCCTCAAGTGCACCCCAGAGCTGTGCCCTGGTCCTGTCCCCCTCCTGTCAGGGCGTTACAGAGGGGGTCCTGAGCCCCCCAGAGCTGCAGACCCTTCCCCAGCCCTGTTCCCCCCTCTGGACATGCCCCAGATTCCAAAATCCTTCCTGAACCGGGGGGTTCACAGCACACAGCACCCGAGGTTAAACCTCCACTCCTGGGAGCGCCGTGGCTCACCCCGATCCCAGCCCCCTTCCCAGTGACACCAGTGCCCCCCGGGCTGGGAATGGCCGGGGAGGGAGGGACTCACCACGGTCAGGAGGGCGCCCTGGGGGAAGCAGGGGTGGAAGGAGATGAGCTGGGGGCGGGCGCCGCGCTCACCCCGCACGAATCCGCTGTGGGGAGGGGGAACAGCTGGGTTATGGCCTGGGAAAACCCACTGCCAGGGAACTGGGGTGCTTGGGATCCCCATTCCCAGGGAACTGGGGTGTTTGGGATCCACACTACCAGGGAACTGGGGTGCTTGGGATCCCCATTCCCAGGGAACTGGGGTGCTTGGGATCCACATTCCCAGGGAACTGGGGTGCTTGGGATCCACACTGCCAGGGAACTGGGGTGCTTGGGATCCCCATTCCCAGGGAACTGGGGTGCTTGGGATCCACATTCCCAGGGAACTGGGGTGCTTGGGATCCACACTGCCAGGGAACTGGGGTGCTTGGGATCCCCATTCCCAGGGAACTGGGGTGCTTGGGATCCCCACTAACAGGGAACTGGGGTGCTTGGGATCCCCATTCCCAGGGAACTGAGGTGTTTGGGATCCCCATTCCCAGGGAACTGGGGTGCTTGGGATCCACACTGCCAGGGAACTGGGGTGCTTGGGATCCCCATTCCCAGAGAACTGGGGTGCTTGGGATCCACATTAACAGGGAACTGGGGTGCTTGGGATCCACATTCCCAGAGAACTGGGGTGCTTGGGATCCACATTAACAGGGAACTGGGGTGCTTGGGATCCACACTGCCAGGGAACTGGGGTGCTTGGGATCCCCATTCCCAGGGAACTGGGGTGCTTGGGATCCACATTCCCAGGGAACTGGGGTGCTTGGGATCCACACTGCCAGGGAACTGGGGTGCTTGGGATCCCCATTCCCAGGGAACTGGGGTGCTTGGGATCCACATTCCCAGGGAACTGGGGTGCTTGGGATCCACAGTCACAGGGAACTGGGGTGCTTGGGATCCACAGTCACAGGGAACTGGGGTGCTTGGGATCCCCATTCCCAGGGAATTGGGGTGCTTGGGATCCCCATTCCCAGGGAACTGGGGTGCTTGGGATCCACATTCCCAGGGAACTGGGGTGCTTGGGATCCCCATTGCCAGGGAACTGGGGTGCTTGGGATCCACATTCCCAGGGAACTGGGGTGCTTGGGATCCCCATTCCCAGAGAACTGGGGTGCTTGGGATCCCCATTCCCAGGGAACTGGGGTGCTTGGGATCCACATTAACAGGGAACTGGGGTGCTTGGGATCCACAGTCCCAGGGAATTGGGGTGTTTGGGACCTAAGGGGATGCACTGGGAAAGGACAAGCCAAAGCACATTTGGGGGTGAAACAGTGACAGGGATTGGAGGAGGAGCTTGGGGGCAGCACTTCCTGGGGGTCAGTGGGATCCAGTGAGCCCAAACCTATTCCATACCCACCCCAATGAACCCAAATCTAACCCAAACTCCCCTGAAATTTACCCAAACTCACCCCAGTGACCCCAAACCCACCCCAGTGAACCCAAACACCCTGCAATGAACCCAAACACCCTGCAATGAACCCAAACCCACCCCAGTGAACCCAAACCCACCCCAGTGAACCCAAACACCCTGCAATGAACCCAAACACCCTGCAATGAACCCAAACCCACCCCAGTGAACCCAAAGCCCCCCCAGCCCCCTCACCAGGGCAGCAGCTCAAAGACGGGGCTGTTGCGGGTGCGGAACACGGCCACGGCCACCTGGCTGCCTGGAGCCTCAGGGTGTCCTGCAGGGGACAGCACAGCCAGGCTCTCCCATGTCCCCCTGTCCCCTCCCGTGTCCCCCTGTCCCCTCCCATGTCCCCCTGTCCCCTCCCTGCCAGCCCAGGATGGGCAGCACTGACCTCTGATGATCACCGCCAGCCTCTCCCCAGTGGGGTCCCACACCATGGAATGAACCTCTCCTCCAATCCTGGAACAGCACAAAATCCCTCAAAATTTTGGGGCAGAGACCCCCCTGGGTGGCCCCAGCAGGAGCAGGGACCCCCCTGTGCCAGACCCACCTCTCCTCCCCGTAGAGGGTCTCGAAGGTGGTCTCAGACAGGTCTGCCACAATCGAGGCTGTTTTGGAGCCTCCCACCTGCCCCTGCATCTCCCCTGAAAGGCAGAAATCCACACTCCATAAATCCCACTGCATTTCCCAGGTGGTCACTCATCTGGTTTTTTCTCAGCTGTGCTGGTGTGGCTGGGATGGAGGAGAAGGGACAGCACACACGAGGACCCCCGAGCTGGCCCTGGACCCACTGGAGTCTCCCCGAAATCCCTTCAGGACCCCAAAGCTGCGACTGAGAGCGAGGGATGGAAAAACCTGAACTCCAGAGATTCCATTCCTGGAGACCCCAAAACACCCCAAGGCTGTGGGATTGTCTTGGAACATTGTCCCAGCCCCTGGGAAGTTCCAGGTGGGACAAACTCACCCCGGTACTCAGAGAAGGACAAGGAGTAGATGACGGACTCGCCCAGCACGGAGAAGAGCAGGCGGCTGCCATCGGGGCTCCAGCACCCTGTCTGAGGGACAGAGCCACCCACCCTGTCACCCTGTGGGACAGAGCCACCCACCCTGTCACCCCGTGGGACAGAGCGACCCACCCTGTCACCCCGTGGGACAGAGCCACCCACCCTGTCACCCTGTTGGACAGAGCCACCCACCCTGTCACCCTGTCACCCTGTCAGTGGGACAGAGCCACCTGTCACCCTGTGGGACAGAGCTACCCACCCTGTCACCCTGTGGGACAGAGCCACCCACCCTGTCACCCTGTCAGTGGGACAGGGCCACCTGTCACCCTGTGGGACAGTGCCACAGCATGGGACAGTGCCACACAGCAGGCTGGCTGCCCAAGGCAAGGGTGGAGTCCTGGATCCTGGAGGGATTTGAAAGCCCTGTGGATGTGGCACTTGGGGACACGGGCCAGAGGTGGCCTGGGCAGTGTCAAAGCCCAGAGGGCTCCTCCATCCTAAATGATTCCCTGGGTGGGGAATGTCCCTTCCTACCTGGCAGCGTCCCCTGATGGTGGGCCAGCGCTCACAGGTCCACATCTGGGCCTCCCACACCCTGCAGGAAATGGGATTTAGGGAGAAGAATTCCTGGGAATTTACCCCAATCCTGCTGCTCTGGGAATCTACAATGTCCAACCCCATCACCCAGCCATTGCCCACTCTGTCCCCAAAATAGGAACAGGAGCAGGGAGGGTATCTGGGACCCAGAGCCAGATTCTGTGGAGTGAGGATGAGGATGGGGATGAGGATGAGGGTGAGCATGGGGATGGGGATGGGGATGGGGATGGGGATGAGGATGGGGATGAAGATGAGGATGGGGATGAGGATGGGGATGAGGATGGGGATGAGGATGGGGATGAGGATGGGGATGAGGATGGGGATGAGGATGGGGATGGGGATGAGGATGAAGATGAGGATGAGGATGAAGATGAGGATGAGGATGGGGATCTCACCGGAACACGGCCGAGGGGGTGGCTGCCAGCACCTTGCTGCCATCAGGGGACCAAGCCAAGTAGGTGACACCGCCACCCCCAAACCACTGCAGCTGGACACAGGTCTCAGTGGACACGTCCCACACCTGGAGGAGGGCACAGGGTGGTGGCACCAGGTTAGGGAGCCCAGAGGGAAGGTTCCAGGCCCAGGGCAGTCCCAGAGCTCTGCAGGGACACTGGGCTGTCCCCATGCTCACCAGCATGGCCGTGTCCACGGGGGACGCCGAGAGCAGCCGCTCGCCGCTGGGAGCCCAGGCCAGGCTGGTGACAGGGCTGTGACCAGGGCAGGACAGCACCTGGGCACAGCCTGATGAGGGCCTGCCAGGGAACAGGGAGAGACCTGCAGCATGTGGGGTGAGCTGGCAGGAGGGGGGGACAACAGCTGGGAAGGGGATGGGACAGGGGAAAGGGGACAGGGGAAGGTAAAGGGAAAAGGGAAAGGGGAAAAGGGAAAGGGGAAAAGGGAATGAGAAAAGGGAAAGGGGAAAGGGAAAGGGGAAAGGGAAAGGGGAAAGGGGAAAGGGGAAAGGGGAAAGGGGAAAGAGCGGAAAAAGCGAAAAAGGTGGAAAAGGGGAAAAGGGATGGGAGCAAATTGAAGGAAAAGGGAAAGAGGGAAGGGGAAAGGGGAAAGGGAAAGGGGACGCGAAAAGGGGAAGGGA
>NC_136682.1:373409-429117 GCF_903797595.1 Erithacus rubecula | reverse complement strand
TCAGCACGACAGAGGTGGCAGGGCTGGAGGTGTCCCTGTCCCCATCCCGGTCTCCAGGGCCAGGGACGCCCCCCGCCCAGTGTGGGGGTCCCGGCAGTGCCGTCTCCCCCGATCCCCGGCCGGTCTCCCGGGGTTGGGGGGAAGCGGAACCAGCCCTGAATCTCTTCCCTGAGTTTGCGGGGGACACTGGGGACACTGGGGACGCGCGCACACAGCAGTGTCCCCCCACTCTGCCCCCAGCCCGGGGACACCGCGGTGACCGCTGCGACCCCCGCCCCTCACCTGGAGCGCTGTCCCCCCGTGTCCCCCCCGGCCCGGCCCGGCCCCGCCCGCCCTCTCCGGCCCCCGGATGTTTCCCTTGCGGTCGGAGGCCCCGAAATAGCGCAGCCCCCGCGCTGGGTGCGCCGGCCACGGCCGCCCACGGGCCCCGCGGGACCGGGGGGGGGCCGGGCGAGGCCCCGAGGGCTGGGAACGGGGCTGAGCTCCCCCCCCCCAGCACCTCCCACGGGAGCACCCCGGCGTTCGGAGCCCCCCCGGCATCCCAGTGACCCCCCCAGTCCTTTGGGGAGGAACACGGAGGACCAGGAGGAGCCAGGGGACGGGTGTAGACATGGGGGGTGCAGGGGGTCATGGGGGGATTGGGGGTCCCATGGGATCATGAGGCACCCAGGGGGACACCGGGGATGTGAAGGGACCCGCAGGGACCGGGGGGGGGGGGCCCCCGGAACGGGGCTGGGGGCTCCCACCCACGGGGAAGCCAGGGCAGGGTGGCCCCGGGGCTGAGCTGCGCCCACGGCCCCGGTGTTTCCTCCCACCCTTTAATTATCCCGGAATTATCCCTGGAAATAACTGCGGGGGCCGCGGGGGGGGGGGGGGGGGGCAGAGGGGACACGGGCCCCGGGCCGGGCCGGACCCCGGGGGGACAGGGGTGTCCCTGTGGGGACAGCGGTGGCCGTGGGGGCACAGGGGGGCCCCCAGCACCCCAAGCCGCCCCCGCAGCCCCGCGTTCCCCCCGTGCCCCCCCCCGCCATGTGGCTCCCATTGCGCTGCGGTGCCGAAGCCACATCAGAGCAGCGGCAGCCGCGGGGGCGGCACCGGGGCCCTGACCCCCCTCCGGCTGCCGAGGGACCCCCCCAAGCTGTCACCGTGCCCCGTGTCCCCTCCAAGCTGCCAAAGAGCCCACCCCCCGCAAATCTGGGGTACCCCGCGTGCCCCCCAAGCCCTGGGAGCACCGCAAATTGTCCTGGGACACCCCCTCCCTCAATATTCTGGGACCCCCCCGAATCTGCCAGGGACCCCTCCCCTGGCTTCCAGCGACTCCTCCCCAGCCCCGAGCCCCCCGAGTTGCCCTGGGTGTCCCCCCCCCCGGTCCCCCCAGGCCCTGTGACCCCCCCGGTCCCCCCGCCTGTCGCTGTCCCCGGGCCGGGCCGCCCTGGCTCGCGCCGCGCTGCATTTCTGCGGTTCCCAACCCAAAATTGCTGGGAGTCGCCCGGCGTCGCCCTGATTCCTCCGCGGCCGCGACCTGCGGGGGGGGGGGGGGGGGACCCGGGGGGACCATCGAGGGGTGGCAGCGGGGGTGGGGCACCCCCGGCTGGCCCCGCTGCCCCCCCCGGCTCGTCCCAGTGCTCCCAGTTTGCCCCCAGTCCCCGTCCCGTGTCCCCTCAGCTCACCGGGCCAATGGGAGGTGGGGACAAGGACACGGATGGCGACAGGACAGGCTTGGGGACACTTTTAGGGACACGGGACAGGACAGGGCAACTTTGGGGACACTTTTTGCGACGGGAATAGGGTTGGGGACGCTGCTAGCGACATTCTTGGGGGACAGGACAGGGTCGGTGACAGTGTTGCTGTCAAGGCAGGACCGGTGACACTGCCGGTGACACTGCTGGTGTCCTGGTCCCGCTGTGGCGGGTGACAGGACACTGCTGGTGACAAGCGGTGACAGTCCCAGTGACACCGCTGGTCCCAGTCCCGGTGCCCGGGTCCCGCTGTGGCGGGTGACAGGATGGTGACAGTCCTGGTGACACCGCCGGTGACAGTCCCAGTGCTAGTCCCGGTGACACCACGGGTGTCAGTCCCGGTGACACCGCCGGTGACAGTCCCAGTGCCAGACGGTGACAGTCCCAGTGACACTGGTGGTGACAGGCTGTGCCAGTCCCGGCGACTGTTCCCAGTCCCGGTGCCCTGGTCCTACTGTGGTGGGTGACTGTCCCGGTCACAGTCCCGGTGACACTGACAGTGACAGGCGGTGTCAGTCCTGGTGACAGTACCAGTAACATTCCCGGTGACACTGCCAGTGACAGGCAGTGTCAGTCCCGGTGACAGTACCGGTAACATTCCCGGTAACACTGCCGGTGACAGGGGGTGTCAGTCCTGGTGACAGTACCGGTGACATTCCCGGTGACACTGCCAGTGACAGGCGATGTCAGTCCCAGTGACAGTACCGGTGACATTCCCGGTGACACTGCCAGTGACAGGCGGTGTCAGTCCCAGTGACAGTACCGGTAACATTCCTGGTGACACTGACAGTGACAGGCGGTGACAGTCCCGGTGACACTGCCGGTGACAGGGGCTGTCAGTCCTGGTGACAGTACCGGTGACATTCCCGGTGACACTGCCAGTGACAGGCAGTGACAGTCCTAGTGACATTCCCGGTGACACTGCCAGTGACAGGGGGTGTCAGTCCCGGTGACAGTACCGGTAACATTCCCGGTGACACTGACAGTGACAGGCGGTGACAGTCCCGGTGACACTGCCGGTGACAGGGGGTGTCAGTCCTGGTGACAGTACCGGTGACATTCCCGGTGACACTGCCAGTGGCAGGAGTGACAGTCCCGGTGACATTCCCGGTGACACTGCCAGTGACAGGCAGTGACAGTCCCGGTGACAGTCCCGGTGACACTGCCGGTGACAGGGGGTGTCAGTCCCGGTGACATTCCCGGTGACACTGCCAGTGACAGGCGGTGACAGTCCCGGTGACAGTCCCGGTGCCGGTGCCGGTGCCCGGGTCCCCCTGGGGCGCCCCCGCCAGGCGGCAGCAAAGCCTCGGGCCCAGGGGTGGCACCGCCCGGCCGCGACCACCGGGGGGCGCGTGGGGACACGGGGGACACGGGGGAGGGGTCCCGGTGGGGACAGCGAGGGGTTAATTGGGGGTGTTAATTGGGGGAGCCCCTGTAACAGCACGGGGACAGTTCCGGTGTCCCCCCAGCCCCGGTGACAGCACGGGGACAGTCCCGGGGAGCCCCTTTAACAGCACGGGGACAGTTCCGGTGTCCCCCCGGCCCCCGTGACAGGATGGAGACAGTCCCGGTGTCCCCCTCCAGCCCCGGTGACAGGATGGGGACAGTCCCGGTGTTCCCCCAGCCCCGGTGACAGTCCCGGTGTCCCCCCGGTCCCGGTGACAGTCCCGGTGTCCCCCCGGTACACAGGACAGGGACAGTCCCGGTGTCCCCCCAGCCCCGGTGACAGTCCCGGTGTCCCCCCGGTCCCGGTGACAGTCCCGGTGTCCCCCCAGCCCCGGTGACAGTCCCGGTGTCCCCCCGCACCGGGGCAGGGCCTGTTGGGCCCTTTTGCCCCCGGTGCCACCACTGCAGGTCACGAGGGGACACCGAGCGACCCCCCGGCCTGGGGGCAGCAGGACAAGGACAGGGCAGGGACAGGGCAGGGACATTCCGGGGCGGGAATTGGGCCGAAATCAGCGGGAGGTGGGGAGGTCACGGACGGGGAAGGGGCGGTTGGGACGCTGGGAAGCGGAACCGAAGCCGTTCCGTGTCCCTCGGTCCCTTCCCCGGAGTGCTGGCCGCGCCCCGCCCGCCACCAAACCGCTGGTTTTTCTATAAAATAAAGGATGGCCCCAAACCCCCTAAATCCCGCAAAGCCCCAGAGCCTCCCCCGGCACGTTCCCAGGGCAAGGGCGGCCCGCGCTCCCCGCTGAGGCGAGCTCTGTGTCGGGACAGGGCTGGGCGATGTCGTGACAGGGCTCTGGGGGTGTTCGCAGAGAGGCGGGCCCGTGAGGATGTGTCGCAGCGCCGCGGCAGCTGTCGCGGCAGGGCCGGGCGGGCCCGTGGCACGGAACAGGGACTCAAGGAGGGAAGAGCCGCACGTAACTCGCGGTACCGAGGGCGGCGGAGCCTCGGGAGCGCCCGGGCGAGCCCGGCCGGCTCTGAGGGGGCCCGACCCAACATGGCGCCGGCTCCGCCATTCGCCGCGCCGTCCCTCCAAGGGCGCAGCCCAGCCGCTGGTCCCGCCTCCCCGCGGCGTCCATTGGCCCGTTTGAGACCGACCGACGTGCTGATTGGCTCCGAGCCGCGCCGCGGCTGCCGCCTCCGCGCTCGGATTAGTCCGCTGTCCTGTCAATCTCTGCGCCTCTCCCGCCCCGCGGCGCGGTGCGCGCGGCCGGTTGGTGCTTCGCGCTGCCAGGTTCCGCCGAGCCCCGCCTGCCGCGCCCCATTGGCCGCGGCGCACGTTCATCACGCCGCGGCCCGCGCCGCCGCGGCCGCGCCCATACGGGGTCTCCCTGCGAACCCGCGCGAGCGCTGATTGGCTGTGCCGCCGCCCGCCCCCTCCCCCCCGCGCCTCCATTGGCCACCGCCCCGCCGCGCTCCCCCTCCCCCACGGGGCGGGGCTCCGGGGCGGGGTCCGCCCGCCCTCCGCTCCCCCTGCGCCGCGCCGCCCTCGCACCCCATTGGCCGCTCCGCCCGTCGCTCCGCTGCCCGCGCGGCTCCCATTGGCTGCGGGGGCGGCGGGGGGCGGGGCGCGGGGCTGCGGCCGCGGCGCGCGGCCCCTCCCTCGGCAGCCCCTCGGCGGCACCGGCGGGTTCGGCCGCTCGCCCGCCCGCGCCCCCGCCCCGCCCCGCGCGCCCGGCCCGGCCCCGGCACCATGAGCGGTAAGGACGGGGCCGGCGCCGAGCGCCGCGCGGGGCCCCGGGCACACGCAGAGGCGGCGGCGCCCGCCCGCTCGGAGGGGCCAGAGGCGGCCCCGCCCCGCCGGGCCGGGCCCCGCCGGGCCGGGCCTCGCCGCGCCGCGCCGGGGGGACCTGCCGGGGGAGGGACCCGGGGGAGGGGGGAAGGCCTCGGGGGAGGGACCGGCGGCCGCGCCGGGCAGGGCTGGAGCGGAGGAGGGGGCGGCGGGGAGTGATGGGGACGCCCCGGGAATCGGGGCCGGGGGCGGGGGGGGGGGCCGAGATCCCGGGGGATCGGGCGCGGAGATGGCGGGGGAGGCCGCGGGGGTGGGCGGCTGCGAGCGCAGGGAGCGGGGGGCTTTCCCCCGTTCCCGGGCAAGGCGCCCTGCGGGGGCGGATGCGGGAGCCGAGCGCGGGGGGGGCCGCGCGGCAGCGCCGAGGGAAGGGGAGAGCGGGCGGGGGGCGCTCAGCGTCCCCTCCCCGGTGCAGAGCCCGGTGAGGCGCGCCGGGGTGAGGGCAGTACCGGGGAGCGCAGCCCCGTGGCCGGCGGAGGATGAGGAGGCTCCCGAGCGCCGGGAGAGGAAGGATCCGGTGGGAGCGCGGACCCCGCGCCGGAGGGGTCGCGGGTGGGGCGGCCCCGGGCGGGGGAATCCCGGGGTGGGTCCCGGGGCGGTGTGTGCCCCGGCCCGGGGAGGACCCGGCGGGGCCAGGGAGTGTCCCGGGCGGTGGGGAGGAGCCGGGCCCTGGAGCGGGGCCGGGTCCTCCCCGCCTGTCCCGCTGCCAGCTCCCCTCTGGCAGCTCCCGGCTGCTCGCAGCCCCTTCCCGGCTGCGCCCGGCGCTGGCGGTGCCCCCGGAGCCGGCCCGCCGTGTCCCCTCCCGAGCCTCGTGCCGCTGCCCTGCCCCGAAATGTCCCTAACCGGGGCTGTCGCTTCCCTCCTGCGCAGACCAGGAGAGCACCGAGGAGATGTCGGCTGTGAAGCCCGACAAGGGCGAAGGCGATGCCAGCAGCACGAGCAGCGCTGGCGGCGGGGAGGCCCAGGTGAGTGGGGGGAGGATCGGCCCCCGCCCGGCCCCGCTGGCCCCGGCAACTCGTGGCAAAGTCCAGGGCCAGGCCGAGCTGTTTGCTGGGCCCAGGCGAGCGTTTCAGTGCGGGCAGGAAGGGGAGGCTGAGCGCTGCCAAGCAGCGCCCGTGGCTTCCCCTCGCTGCCGGCTGCCCTCGGAATCACACAGTCCTCCTGCTTCCCGTGACACCACGGCCCCCGCTGGCCCTGCTCCAGCTCGGGGAGCCCAGGAATGACCCTGTGACCCTCCTTCCTGAGGCTGTGACTGAGGGGGATTCCCCCCGTTCGGGGTGGAGGAGCCCTCTCCTCTCCTGTTTTTCCCAGGCAGGCTCCCTTGCCTTTCCTCCCTCCCAAAAGGCTTTTCCCTGTGGTTCAGGCTGTCCCGGCCTGACAGTCCTGTGCCTGGCAGTTGTGTTTTTCCGGCTGTGGGTGGGTTTGTTCAGGAAGGAGTGTTTATCTTTTCCGAGTACGCTCCTCCCTGTTTTCTCTATTTTAGTTTTTTGGGTTTTTTTTTTTTTTTCTTTCTCCGTTTTCTTTTTTTTTTTTTTTTTTTTTTTTTCACTCCGGGCCTGCCCCTCGCGCCACCTCCCATCGCCTTAACTCCTCCTCTCATCCCCAGGAGTCTCAGCCGTCCCCGCTGGCCCTGCTGGCAGCCACCTGCAGCCGCATCGAGTCTCCCAATGAGAATTCCAACAGCTCCCAGGGCCAGCAGGGCGGGAGCGGCGAGCTGGACCTGAACGCGGCCGCCGCCCAGCTCACCCAGTCGGCCAACGGCTGGCAGATCATCTCGGCGGGCTCCAGCACCCCCACGGGCTCCAAGGAGCCGGGCAGCAACGGCAGCAACGGCGGCGACGCCTCCAAGAGCCGCCCGGTCAGCACCGGGCCCTACGTGGTCACCTCGGCGTCCGGCCTGCAGAACCAGCAGGTGCTGACGGGGCTGCCGGGCGTCATCCCCAACATCCAGTACCAGGTGATCCCCCAGTTCCAGACCATCGACGGGCAGCAGCTGCAGTTCGCCACCACCCCGGCGCAGGTGAACGTGCAGCAGGATGCCTCGGGGCAGCTGCAGATCATCCCCGGCTCCAACCAGCAGATCATCACCAGCCGCGCGGGCGGCAGCAACCTCATCGCCATGCCCAACCTGCTGCAGCAGGCCGTGCCCATCCAGGGCGTGGGGCTGGCCAACAACAGCCTCTCCGGGCAGACCCAGTACGTGGCCAACGTGCCCGTGGCCCTGAACGGCAACATCACCCTGCTGCCGGTCAACAGCGTGGCCGCCAGCCTGGCCCCCACCTCCCAGACGGGCACCCTGAGCAGCTCGGGCTCGCCGGACAGCGGCTCCCAGCCGGCCACCTCGGGGGCTGCCAGCAGCTCGGGCAGCACGGCCACGTCCCAGGCCAGCTCGGGCGCCTTCTTCACCAACGCCAACAGCTACTCCACCACCACCACCACCAGTAACGTGGGCGCCATGAATTTCTCCACCAGCGCCACGGTGGGCACCAACGTGCAGGCGCAGACCCCCCAGAGGGCCAGCAGCGTGCCCAGCTCGGACTCTCTGCAGAGCCCCGTGTCTGGTGTGGCTCTGCAGCCGGGGCAGCAGAAGGAGGGGGATCAGGGGCAGCAGTCCCAGCAGCAGCAGCAGCAGCAGATCCTGATCCAGCCACAGCTGGTCCAAGGAGGGCAGACAATCCAAGCCCTGCAGACCACCCCGCTGTCTGGCCAGACCTTTGCCACTCAAGCCATCTCCCAAGACACCCTGCAGAACCTGCAGCTCCAAGCCGTGCCCAACTCGGGCCCCATCATCATCCGCACGCCCACGGTGGGTCCCAACGGGCAGGTGAGCTGGCAGACCATCCAGCTGCAGAACCTGCAGGTGCAGAACCCCCAGGCGCAGACAATCACGCTGGCCCCCATGCAGGGGGTGTCGCTGGGCCAGACGGGCAGCACCAGCACCACGCTGACCCCCATCGCCTCCCTGCCCAGCGGCACCGTCACCGTCAACGCCGCCCAGCTCTCCTCCGTGCCGGGCCTCCAGACTATTAACCTCAGTGCCTTGGGAGCGTCCGGGATCCAGGTGCACCAGCTGCAGGGGCTGCCCCTGGCCATCGCCAACGCGCCCGGTGAGTGCCGGGGTGGGGCCGGGCTGGGCGTGGTTGGTGTCAAATGGTGTTGGCGGCTGGGGTGGGGCTTGTGCTGGCCCTGGGCACCGACTGTGTTGATCACCAGAATTCACTTAAAGTCTCTTTGGGGAGTTGAAGTCGTGGAAGGAAAGGGAGGAGGTGGCTGTGAAGGGAAAGTGGAGACAAAGGGGACACCTGGTTTTGTGGCACTGTGCTGCCCTGGTGGCCACCCAGGAGTTTTGGGTGAGAGCCCGAGTCCAGCTCGGCTCCTTGGCTGAGCCTGTGAAGAGTCACAGCCCTAAAACACAGGGATTAAGTGAAAACCCCATGAAAACAAACCCAGTCACGGAACCACGGGGAATTTCCTCACAGGATGGACCAAAGGGCTCAGTAAGTGTCTGGGTGCTGGCAGGTGACCTCAGCGTGTCCCAGAGGGTCCCCTGTGCACAGGGCACCGTGCTCAGACCCCGGGGATCCATCCCAGGCCCCCCCAGCCTGGAAGAGCGGGATGGGAGCCGAGCTGGAGCGCGCTGGGTTCCACCGCGGAAGGGATCGGCTCTGGGAACACTCTCCCTTTGCTTTACCACTGCTTTCCTTGGTTTTTTTTTTTTTTTTTTTGTGTGTGAGTGTGTGTGTTCTGGCTCTGGCTAAAAGGGGCTGTTGCTGGATTTAGTCACAGTTGAGAGGCAGCAGAAAATGTTGCTCAACGCCGCCCGTGCTTCCTTCTCGCCAGAGGCGGCGGCCGCTCCCCCGGGCTTGTTTTGCAGCATTATTTTGGGCTGTTGCTACAGCAGCTTGGCTCGCAGGCAAGCCACGGGTCACTCCAGCCTCGGGATTAGCCTGATCCTTGGATTTCCCGGAGCGCAGGGACCCGGGGGGCTCCGCAGCCGGGGCTGGCACCGGGGGGACGCGGCCGCCGAGACCCCCGGGGTGCCCCCGGTGCTGCGCGGGGCCGGGGCTCGTTCCTGCCGCGCTGCCGGGCTCTGCCTTGTTTTGAAGGCTCTGGAGAAAGGCGTGGGCCAGCCCCAGTTCCTGTATTCGTGCCTGGCTCTGCCCTCGGAGGTGGAACAGGGAGGAACGTTCTAGAGACCACCCATCACACGCAGCCGCCTCCTCCTCCTCTTTCTCCTCCTCCTCCTCCTCTTTTTTTTAGCTCGGCGGCTCTCGGCTCTTGCAGAATTCCCTGCCAGCGGTGGCAGCAGCAGCGCTGGGGCCTCCTGGCCCTGTCCCCAGTCCCGGGGACGTGACACTTGCGCTGTGACACGGACACGTTTGAAAAGAAAAGCCAGAGCAGGGTTCAGAGTTTTTTTGGGGAGCCCCAGCTCCGTGGGATGGTCCGGGAGGCTCCTGGGATGAAATGGGGAAAGCTGTGGCCAGGACAGAGCCTGGCACCCATCCAGCACAGGATTTAGCTCCAGGCTGGAGGAGTTTTTCTCTGCCCGTGCCCCTCAGTCGTGGCAAAGGGTCCCTTTGTCCCCCCGGGTCCCAGCTCTCCAGTGGGAATTGAGGGAGGGGTTTGTTCCCAACACTTCCCAAATCCATGAGTGTTTTCCAAGCCTCCACGTGTGCTGGAACTTTCTGCTCCAGGCAAGGAGTTGGGAGAGATTTTTGGAGCAGGAAAAGCTGCTCTGCTTCCGGGGGGAGGCAGATGGAAAATGTGCCCTTGCTGGTTTTCCTTGGATCCTGCTGCGTGTTCAGGGCTGCTGGCGAGGGAGGAGGTGCCTGGCCAGGGGTGTGGTGGCCCCAGCTGCCACCTGGGCTGGCAGCACTGCCTGTCCTGCCCCTTCCAGAGCTCAGCTCAGCCTCTGGGGGGTTCTGTGTCCCCTCCTGAGCCCCATGGATGGGGGGCTGTGCCTCCCAGCCCCTCGGCTCTGTTGCCAGTGAGGTTTTCTCCTGGTTTTTTGGCAGGGGAAAAGTCCCTCAGGGAGAAAACAACACTTGAAAAGATCTTTAAAACTCAGTTTTTTTTGCTCCTGGGTGTGATGGCGAGCCCAGCTCTCTGTGCAGCTCTGACTCAGTGTCTGTGTTCAGGGTGGGTTGAAGGCTGTTCCTCCTCCCTGGCTGGGCTGGAAGGAGCAGGGGCAGGTCTGTGACCACCTGGGGTGGCATGTGGGCAAACAGGCCCTGCTGCCAGGAGGGCACCCCCAGAACCAGGGAGGGGGGGATTTCCTCAGCTGGCAGCACCCCAAATCCCTCCCGGGGCTGCTGCCAGCCCTGCCCGCCTGGGTGGGCACCTGAGAGGTGAGGGATGGGGTCTGAGACACATCAGTGGGGTCTGTGCCACCTCTGTGGGGTCTGAGACACATCTGTGGGGTCTGAGACACATCAGTGGGGTCTGTGCCTTATCAGTGGGGTCTGAGACACCTCAGTGGGGTCTGTGCCACCTCTGTGGGGTCTGTGCCACCTCTGTGGGGTCTGTGCCTCATCAGTGGGGTCTGTGCCACCTCTGTGGGGTCTGTGCCTCATCAGTGGGGTCTGTGACACCTCAGTGGGGTCTGAGACACCTCTGTGGGGTCTGTGCCTCATCAGTGGGGTCTGTGCCTCATCAGTGGGGTCTGTGCCACCTCTGTGGGGTCTGTGCCACCTCAGTGGGGTCTGTGCCACCTCAGTGGGGTCTGTGCCTCATCAGTGGGGTCTGTGCCACCTCTGTGGGGTCTGTGCCACCTCAGTGGGGTCTGTGCCACCTCAGTGGGGTCTGTGCCACCTCTGTGGGGTCTGTGCCTCATCAGTGGGGTCTGTGCCACCTCTGTGGGGTCTGTGCCTCATCAGTGGGGTCTGAGACACCTCGGTGTCACCCCAGCCCACAGGGAGGGGACATCCTGTTTGAGGGGATGTTGGCAGGCATTTTGTGACATCGGGGTTTCTCTTCCTCTTTTGCCATAGGGTGGGGGAGAGGGACAGTTCTGAGCTCGGTGTCCTTATGGGGCCCTGTCCCCATGTCCCTGTCCCAGCTTTGCCTGGCTCAGGAATGTGCTGGGTAAACAGGTGACCACCAGGTTTAATTTTAACTGGAATTCTGAGGACACTCAAGGGATATCCCTCGTTTTGGGATGGTTGATTCCAGGGCTGGAATCAAAGGGTGGGATTGGGATTTTCTGGGCAGCACGAGCTCCCTTCCAGCTCCTTGGATGGGGGGAGGGAGCAGGGGGACATCAGGACCATCCTGGAAGGGAAATGCCCTGGTGGGCTCAGAAACCCTCTCGGCCCCTGCTCCCCCTGCCCAGCCCGGCCCGGGGCACAAAGCCCCGAGTGTGTCCCGGTGTCCCCAGTGTGTCCCGGTGTTCCCAGTGTGTCCCTGTGGCCCCAGTGTGTCCCGGTGTCCCCAGTGTGTCCCTGTGTCCCCAGTGTGTCCCAATGGCCCCAGTGTGTCCCGGTGTCCCCAGTGTGTCCCGGTGTCCCCCGTGTGTCCCGATGTTCCCAGTGTGTCCCTGTGTCCCCAGTGTGTCCCTGTGTCCCCAGTGTGTCCCGGTGTCCCCAGTGTGTCCCTGTGTCCCCAGTGTGTCCCGGTGTCCCCAGTGTGTCCCGGTGTCCCCAGTGTGTCCCGGTGTCCCCAATGTGTCCCGATGTCCCCAGTGTGTCCCTGTGGCCCCAGTGTGTCCCGATGTCCCCAGTGTGTCCTGATCACTGGGCTCTGAGCACAGCTCTGGGGCACGGCCGGGATGGGGCAGCAGCACCACATGGAGCGGGAACGGGAACGGGAATGGGGGCGGGAAAGGGAACGGGAATGGGAACAGGAAAGGGAAAGGGAATGGGAATGGGAACGGGAACGGGAACCGGAATAGGAACGGGAATGGGAACGGGAGTGGGAATGGGAACAGGAATGGGATCGGGAATGGGAACAGGAAGGGGAACGGGGGCAGGAAGGGGAATGGGAATGGGAATGGGGGCAGGAAGGGGAACGGGAATGGGAATGGGGCAGGAAGGGGAACGGGAATGGGAATGGGAACAGGAATGGGAACGGGGGCAGGAAGGGGAACGGGAATGGGAATGGGAATGGGAACGGGAACAGGAATGGGATCGGGAATGGGAACAGGAAGGGGAACGGGAGCAGAGCCCCGGCCCCGCAGGATCCGCCCGGCGCTGCAGCCCTTGTTTGTCTCTCCCCGTGACATCACGGCACAATCCAGCCCGTTGTGAAACTTCCTGCTCTGAGCCCCAGCCAGGCTGGACTTTCCATCCCCTCTGCATTCCCGGCTGGCCTCGGCCCGTGTCCTTCCCCCGGGATTCACACGGGTCCCCAGGGCTCCCTGGGGGAAGGGCAGCGATCCCAGCTGAGCCTGTGCTGCCACAGCTCTGTCTGGGTGAGACTGTGTCCCACACAGCCCCGTGGGCTCATCCTGTGGGTCCTGAGCTCCATGGGGCAGCCCTGAGCTCTGTGGGCAGCTCTGGGCTCCGTGGGGCAGCCCTGAGCTCTGTGGGGCAGCCCTGAGCTCCGTGGGGCAGCTCTGGGAATCATGGGGCAGCTCTGAACTCTGTGGGGCAGCCCTGAGCTCTGTGGGGCAGCTCTGGCTCTGTGGGGCAGCCCTGAGTTCTATGGGCCAGCCCTGGCTCCATGGGGCAACCCTGGCACTGTGGGGCAGCCCTGGCTCCATACTCCAGCCCTGCTCCATACTCCAGCCCTGCTCTGGCTCCAGCCCTGGCTCCATACTCCAGCCCTGCTCCATACTCCAGCCCTGCTCTGGCTCCAGCCCTGCTCTGGCTCCAGCCCTGCTCCATACTCCAGCCCTGGCTCCATATTCCAGCCCTGCTCCATGCTCCAGCCCTGGCTCCATACTCCAGCCCTGCTCCATATTCCAGCCCTGCTCCATATTCCAGCCCTGCTCCATACTCCAGCCCTGCTCTGGCTCCAGCCCTGCTCCATACTCCAGCCCTGCTCTGGCTCCAGCCCTGCTCTGGCTCCAGCCCTGCTCCATACTCCAGCCCTGGCTCCATACTCCAGCCCTGCTCTGGCTCCAGCCCTGGCTCCATACTCCAGCCCTGCTCCATACTCCAGCCCTGCTCCATACTCCAGCCCTGGCTCCATACTCCAGCCCTGGCTCCATACTCCAGCCCTGCTCCATACTCCAGCCCTGGCTCCATACTCCAGCCCTGCTCTGGCTCCAGCCCTGGCTCCATACTCCAGCCCTGCTCCATACTCCAGCCCTGCTCTGGCTCCAGCCCTGCTCCATACTCCAGCCCTGCTCCATACTCCAGCCCTGCTCCATGCTCCAGCCCTGCTCCATACTCCAGCCCTGCTCCATACTCCAGCCCTGCTCCATGCTCCAGCCCTGCTCCATGCTCCAGCCCTGCTCCATACTCCAGCCCTGCTCTGGCTCCAGCCCTGCTCCATACTCCAGCCCTGGCTCCATACTCCAGCCCTGCTCCATGCTCCAGCCCTGCTCTGGCTCCAGCCCTGCTCCATACTCCAGCCCTGCTCTGGCTCCAGCCCTGGCTCCATACTCCAGCCCTGGCTCCATACTCCAGCCCTGGCTCCATACTCCAGCCCTGGCTCCATACTCCAGCCCTGCTCCATACTCCAGCCCTGCTCCATACTCCAGCCCTGGCTCCACACTCCAGCCCTGCTCCACACTCCAGCCCTGCTCCACACTCCAGCCCTGCTCTGGCTCCATACTCCAGCCCTGGCTCCACACTCCAGCCCTGCTCTCCTCTCCCAGCTCAGGGAGCTCTGGCGGCCGCGCCGGTCGGACGGGTCAGGTTGGGTTGGGTTGGGTCAGACAGGTCGGGTGGGTGTGCAGCTCCCACTCTGTGACTCCTCCCAGGAGAGGTCCCAGCCCCAGAGCTGTCTGCCAGGCCCTGATCTGTGTCTCCCTTTTATCTGGGCCAGCCCCAGCCCTGCTGGAGCCCCGTCCTTATCACCCCACACAGGAGACGCTGCCGCTCTGGGGGAGTTTGGTGGCTCCTCTCCAGAGCATCCCCTCCCACCCCAACCCAGACTCCTGGTCCCCTCCAGCCCATCCAGGATGCTTGGGTCAGATCCTGGGGCTGATACAGGCATCAGTTCCTGCTTGGGATTAAAAACTTGGGATTTGTGGCTTTGGAAAGCATCCAGCCTTGACTGCAGGGAGCGAGAGGCGCAGGCAGGTTTGGGGAGGTGGGAGATGCCTGCTGGGGTTCCCCACCTTGGGAGTTGCCCTTCCCTGTCTCATCCAGGCATTTTCCTCCTTCCACAGCCCTCAGACAGGGATTTCTGCCTGGGTGTCAGGGGGTGACCTGCCTGTGCTGCAGGGTGAGGTGCTCTGGGTGCTTCCACCCAGCAAAGGCAGGGCAGGACCAGAGGCTTCATACTGGTTTTGTGACAATTGAGGAATTGTCAGGGACTCTGTCTGTCAGTCTGCAGCATTTGGCAAATCCTGGGGGATTCACAGATGGGGCAGAGTGAATGATGAGGTGATTCCCTGCCTCACTCTGTCCCCTTTTACAGCCCACCTCACTCATTCCATGGTCTCCATCCCAATTTATTTAATTTATTTATTTTAAAGGAAGTGTGGCTCGTCCTGACGCACAGAAACCTCCAGCAATTACAGGAGCTGCCCAAGGAGTGGCTCCTGGTGTCATCAGAGTCCAAATTAAAGCCCAGTTACTCACTGGGCTGCAGACTTGCAGCCTGCCCCATCCCCTGGTTCCCTCTCCACCACCCTGATCTCCAAGGAATTGCTGAGCCAGAGCTTGGCTCATTTGTGTGGATGAGCTCCTGGTGCAGATTAACTCATTTTGCAAATCAGTGAGGGAATCAGAAGGGGAAGAAACCAAAGGGATGAAGTTCCAAAGCCACTTTGTCCCTTTGTGCAGCTCCTTGGCGTGTCTGGAGCAGCTGGGTTTGTTCTGGGCAGGGCAGTGACCCCAGAAACCAGGCAGGAAACGGGGAGAACTTGAGTTGTGAGCTAGAAAATGTGGATTTTGGAGATATTTTCCAAAGGCTGGGGCTGAATGTCCCCAGGTTTTGCTTTTCTTTCTTTTCACCTGAAAACTTCCTCGTGCCTGGTGCCAGCTTCCCCCCTCACCCCCTGCTCCTCTGCCCAGGCACAGCTGCCAGAGTTTGCACAATCAGCCCTGGTTTGTTGCTTTTGGGTTTTATTTCCAGCTCTTCCCCTGAAGATGAACACGGGGTCTGTTCCCCTGCCTGAGGTCGGGGTGGGTGTGAGAGCTCCTCTCTCCTCCCTGCTGGGCATTTCTCACCTCCTGGTAGTTTGCTAAATAAAGCAAACAAACCCCAGCTTTTTCCTGCACAAGGAGCACCTTGTCTGCAGAGAATTCCCAAGCCAACATTCCAGGGTTTGGGGTTTTTTGGTGGGACACCAGGAGCTGCCCCATTCCTGGGGGGGTCCCAGAGGTCGCTGCTGGAGCAGGGCCCCTCTCCTGCCTTCCCAAAATCCTCTTTCTTCCCAGGCTTTTTCCAAGGATTAAACCTCCTCCTGCTCTATTAATAATATTTTTTCCAGGGCTTTGCTGACCCGAGTGTGGAGCCTCCAGGGAAGCTTTAGTCTTAGCAGGGACATGTATTAGCAGGGATAATAAACGTGAATTATCCTCTCTGCCCACCTCTTCCCTGAACCTCTTGTGTCCCAGAGATTCCAGAGCTGCTGCTTGGGGTGGGATGATCCCTGCAGGTCCAGGCTCTGCTGCCCTGGATTTGCTGAGAGGCAGCCACAGATCTCCAGCAGCAGATTTGGGTTTGTTCCCTCCGTGCCAAAAAGCCAAAAACGCCGCGTGGGCTTTTGCCTCGTGGAGGATTGGAGCCATTCCAAGGCATCCTGGCTGGATTCCCCCCATCCCTGGTGTATTTTTGGGAAGAGAATTTGTGTTTTTCTCCTGGGAAGGGGGGTGCTGTGCTACAACAGGGGGGAGAGGTTGTTTTGTTGTGGTTTTTTTTTTTTGTCCAGCAGCTCTTCCCATCCGGGGAAATCTCTAATCCGTGGCTGGAGCACAAAGCTGTTGGCTCTGGCTTAGGGAGCTTAAAATCCTCTCCCAGCTCCCTCCCTGCAGGGCTGTGACTGCAGACACGTCAGGGAGGAACTGGGGGAGCTCCTGGGATCCTCAGTTCTGCAGGGAGCTGGGGGATGTGGCACCAAGGGGGGCTTCAAACAGTGTCACCTTTGGAGGGGACAGGTCCCTTCTGCATTCCCCTGCTCCCAGGGTTGGTGCCAGGCTGGATGAAGGGACCATGCTCAGGATATCTGGGGTTTGTGTGAGGTGACAGCCCCTGGTGACAGCCCCTGGTGACATCCTGGCTGCTCCTGCCCCGTCCTCCCTGTGATCTCCCAGTCTGCTCCTCCTCTTCACGGCCTCAGGGTGTTCTGGGAAGCTTTAGCTTGGATTTTGGGGGAGATTTCCTCACTTTCCTGGTGGGTTTTGTCCTCCCTGGGGCTGCAGGGACCTGTTCTGGTGGCTGCTGTCCCTCCTGCTCCTCCATGGAGCTCTGCCCAGGCACCACTGACTCCTGCTGGCACCAGCACCACCAGGGACTGGGAAAATTGTTTCTGCCAGGAATTGCTCCTCATTCCCAGCTCCATCTCCGGGTTGTGAAACTCTCTCCTGGCACCTCCAGAGCACCCAGCCTGTGCCTCATGGGGGATTTGAAATTTATCCTTCTCCAACCCCCCCCAGCTCCTGCCTCAGAGCTCCTACGTGGAAAATTTGGATTGTAAGGGAAATTTCCCTGCTTGGCTGAGGTGCTGGTCTCAGTTCCCAGCAGGATCATGGGTATATTTTTGGGAATACCAGCTTTGGCAAGTCCAGTTCCAAATGTGCAGTGAGTGACCAGCAACCCCCACTGACCTTCCTGTGAGCTGCTGGAAACATCAGCAGGGAGAACCCCAGGAGATGGGGAATACCAGGAAAGCCGGGAGGGGGAGAGGGTGGGCTTCATTCCCAGCTTCATGCCCGGTGGGGGGCTGCCCTAACCTGTGTTCTCTTGCAGGTGAGCACGGGGCACAGCTGGGGCTGCACGGCGGCAGCGGGGACGGGCTGGGCGACGAGAGCGCGGCCGTGGAGGAGGGGGAGACCAGCCCCGACCCCCAGCCCCAGCAGGGCAGGAAAACACGCAGGGAAGCCTGCACCTGTCCCTACTGCAAGGAGGGCGAGGGCAGGTGAGGCTGCTGCCCACAGCATCCCCAGGGTGCCTGGTTATCTGCAGTGGTTTGGGTTAAAAAGGGTCTCTCCCGTCGTTGGGTTTCCCCGTGGTCACCTGGGCACCCTCAGGTCCTTTCCCACCTTTCCAACCCCAATTCCCCGTGCCTGGAGTGCACCTGGGGCTGCTGGGACCCAAAGGCAGGACCTGGCTCTGGGTCTGGCCAAACCTCAAACCCCAATCTGCTTCCCTTGGGGTTTAACCCTTTCCCTGCTTGCAGGAGCTCTGGGGATCCAGGGAAGAAGAAGCAGCACATCTGCCACGTGCCAGGCTGCGGGAAGGTGTACGGGAAAACCTCTCACCTGCGGGCACACCTGAGGTGGCACACGGGGGAGAGACCCTTCATCTGCACCTGGGTGCTGTGCGGGAAGCGCTTCACCCGCTCCGACGAGCTGCAGCGGCACAAGCGCACGCACACGGGTACGGGGAGCCCCAAAATCATGGGGGGAGCCCCAAAATCATGGGGGGAGCCCCAAATCATGGGGGGAGCCCCAGAATCATGGGGGGAGCCCAAAATCATGGGGGGAGCCCCAAAATCATGGGGGGGAGCCTCAAAATCATGGGGGGAGCCCCAAAATCATGGGGGGAGCCCCAAATCATGGGGGGAGCCCCAAAATCATGGGGGGAGCCCAAAAATCATGGGGGGAGCCCCAGAATCATGGGGGGAGCCCCAGAATCATGGGGGGAGCCCCAGAATCATGGGGGGGAGCCCCAAATGCTGGGGGGAGCCCCAAATCATGGGGGGAGCCCCAAATCATGGGGGGGAGCCCCAGAATCATGGGGGGGAGCCTCAAATCATGGGGGGGAGCCCCCAAAATCATGGGGGGGAGCCCCAAATGCTGGGGGGAGCCCCAAAATCATGGGGGGAGCCCCAAAATCATGGGGGGGAGCCTCAAATCATGGGTATGGGGAGCCCCAAATCATGGGAGCTGCAGCGGTACAAGCGCACGCACACGGGTACGGGGAGCCCCAAAATCATGGGGGGAGCCCCAAAATCATGGGGGGAGCCTCAAATCATGGGTACGGGGAGCCCCAAATCATGGGGGGAGCCCCAAAATCATGGGGGGGAGCCCCAAATGCTGGGGGGGAGCCCCAAATCATGGGGGGAGCCCCAAAATCATGGGGGGAGCCTCAAATGCTGGGGGGAGCCCCAAAATCATGGGGGGAGCCCAAAATCATGGGGGGGAGCCCCAGAATCATGGGGGGAGCCCCAAAATCATGGGGGGAGCCCCAAATCATGGGGGGGAGCCCCAAATCATGGGGGGGAGCCCAAATCATGGGGGGGGTGCCCAAAATCATGGGGTGGGTGCTCAAAAAATCCTGGGGTGGGTGCTGCCAAAAAATCATGGGATGGCTGCTTCCAAACCCTGGATTCTGCTCCCAAAAAATCCTGGAGTGGTTGCTCCCAAAATCCTGGGGTGGCTGCTCCCAAAATCCTGGGGTGGCTGCTCCCAAAGTCCTGGGGTGGCTGCTCCCAAAGTCCCGGGGTTCCTTGGGGTGTTTGCTCCAGGAAACCCTGGAATTCCTTGGGATGCCTGCCCTGACTCGTGGTGCTGCATGGGGCAGCCTCAGGGATCCCCCAGCCTGGAATTCCCTTGGCCTGGAGCTCCTGGGGCTGGGAGCATCTCCAGAGCCTGAGCATTCTCATGGGGAGGAGCCTTTTCCCAAATCCCAGCCTTTTCCCAAAATTCCACCATGTTGGAGCATCAGCCTTGATGCTCTGTGCTTCAGGGCTTGACCCCTCAAGGGCAGGAACTGCTTCCCAAATCCCAACCTCCTCCCAAGTCCCAACTTCTTCCTAAACCCCAACCTTTTCCCAAATCCCAACCTTTTAACAGATCCCAGCCTCTTCCCAAATCCCAACCTCCTCCCCAATCCAACCTTTTCCCAGATCCCAACCTTTTCCCAAATCCCAACCTCTTTCCAAATCCCAACCTCTTCCCAAATCCCAACCTCCTCCCAGATCCCAGCCTTTTCCCAAATCCCAACCTCCTCCCAAGTCCCAGCTTCTTCCTAAACCCCAACCTCTTCCCAAATCCCAGCCTTTTCCCAGATCCCAGCCTCTTCCCAAATCCCAACCTCTTCCCAAATCCCAGCCTTTTCCCAGATCCCAACCTCTTCCCAAATCCCAACCTCTTCCCAAATCCCAGCCTTTTCCCAGATCCCAGCCTCTTCCTAGATCCCAACCTCTTTCCAAATCCCAACCTCTTCCCAAATCCCAGCCTTTTCCCAAACCCCACCCTCTTCCCAATGCTCACCCTCTTCCCAAATACCAGCCTCTTCCTAAATACCAGCCTCTTCCTAAATACCAGCCTCTTCCCAAATCCCAACCTCTTCCTAAATCCCAGCATTTTAACAGATCCCAGCCTCTTCCCAAAGCCCACCCTCTTCTCAAACCCCAACCTCTTCCCAAATCCCAACCTTTTAACAGATCCCACCCTCTTCCCAAACCCCACCCTCTTCCCAACGCTCACCCTCTTCCCAAATACCAGCCTCTTCCTAAATACCAGCCTCTTCCCAGATCCCAGCCTTTTCCCAGATCCCAGCCTCTTCTCAACCCCACCCTCTTCCCAACCCCACCCTTCCCCCCTCCCCACCCTTCTGCACACCCCACCCTTCCCCCCTCCCCACCCATCCCTCACCCCCATATCCATCTCCCCCCTCAGGAGAGAAGAAATTCGCCTGCCCCGAGTGCCCCAAGCGCTTCATGCGCAGCGACCACCTGTCCAAGCACATCAAGACTCACCAGAACAAGAAGGGCGGGGCCGCGGGCGTGGCCGTGCCCGTCTCCGCCGTGCCGCTGGACTCGGCGGGCGCGGGCGAGGGCGGCGCCGCGCCCTCGGCGCTGATCGCCACCAACATGGTGGCCATGGAGGCCATCTGCCCCGAGGGCATCGCCCGCCTGGCCGGCAGCGGCATCAACGTCATGCAGGTGGCCGACCTGCAGTCCATCAACATCAGCGGCAACGGCTTCTGAGAGCACACCCCTCCCTGCAAGGCCAGAGATAGAGATATATTTTTTAATTTCAGCTTTTTTTTTTTGGTTATTTTTTTCCTTCCTTTCTCCCCCCCCCCCTCCCCCCGGCGTCGTCACGCCTTGGTCCTTTTAGCAAAAAAAAAAACAACAAAAAAAAATTAACCCCGGTGATAGAAATACAGACAAAACACACGCGTATAAAAAAAAACTAAGCAAAAAAAAGCAAAAAAGCAGAAAAAAAAACTAAGCAAAAAAAGCAGAAAAAACGCAAAAAAACCAAAAAAAAAAAGAAGAGAAAAGATTCTATATTATTATTATATATATAAAAATATAAAATGTGTTCGTTTGAGAGAGGAGAGATGTTGCTGTGACCATGGCGTGGTCCCTTTGATGCCTTATCCTGGAGCAGGTCGGCCCCTCTGGGGTGTGTGGGCGATGCCTGAGCTCCCCTCCCCCTCCCCAGCCCCCATTTCCCACCAGAACCCCCCCAAACCCCCTCCCCGGGCTGTCCTTGGCTTTGCTTTGAGGTGATTCTGTAATTCCTTTGGCATGCTCGGGGGGAGATCCCGCTGGAGTTCTCACCCTTGGACTCCCACTGCCCTCCCCTGCCTCGGCAGGTGGTGTTTTTGGTTTTTTCCCCTCGGATCTTGGTTGTTTCCAGCCCTTTTCTTGGCAGGGCTCCCATCCCGTGGGAGGGAAGCTGCTCCATGGGAAGGTCGTGGACAGAGGGGCTGGGACACAGCCCTGGGGGCACAACTGGAGCCTCCTGGGGGGGGGGAAAAGTCGATTTCTTTTTTTTTTTTTATTACAGCCAGCGTTGGAATTAATAATAATAATAGTAATAATGGGGAAAAAGGAGAATCTTTGGAGCTCAGCCGGTCTGGAGCGAGGGGGAGGCAGCGCAGGGACCCTCGGGGTTCTGCTGGAGGCAGCTCCCAGCAAAGGAAAAAGGGTGCTGGAAATAGGGACAGCTTGGTAAAAACCTGCCCAAAAAGGCTTTTCCAGGATGGGCAGGGCCGGGTCCTTCCTGCTCTTCCTCCCACACCCTCCTCTTCCTGCCCCGGGCTCCCTTCCCCGAGCGGGGCTGTGGGGTGCAGGGTGTGCATCCCAAAAAAAGGGGAAACCCGGGTTTGTTTGGGGTGAGCCGAGCACTGGGGGGGCGCTGGGAATGGCCCCGGGAGGAGGAGGAGGATGAGGAGGAGCTGACCAAGAACTTCCCTGCTCCCCTTTTGGGGTCGGGTGTGAGTGACCCCCCACAATCCCACCTGCCCCGGGTCATTCCCAGGGATTTTTGGGCATTTTCCCTGCCAGGGCACGTGGCCACATCTGCAGCCAGTGCCCCCCACCCCTTTTCCCGCTCCCTTTTTCGGGAGGAGCTGGGGAGGAGCTGCAATCCCTCGGGAGAGCTCAGGAGAGGAGCTGGAGCAGGAATCTTGTTCTGATTTGGGGTTTTTTTTTTGTAAAAAAAAAAACACGAAAAAAAAAAAAAAGGAAAGGCAGCAGGAGCTCCCTGGGGAGGGGGCGCAGGGCCCGGCCCCCCCAGCCCCCCCCGGCTCTCTCTCTCGATATCTATTTTTGCATTTGTATATTTTTATATAGGAAACTTTAAGCATTTGTATTTTAATAACCCTGTGAAGCACTATGAGCCCCCCCCCCCAGCCCAAAACCCACAAAGGATTGGGACAAAAAACAGGAGGTTTCTTAATTTAATGGTCAATTTGATTATTTTGCCCCCCCAGCCCCAAGCCCAACTCCGTTCCCAGCGGGGATCAAGTGCCAAACCCGATCCCGGATCCGGTGTTGGGATGTCCCCGTGATGTCCCCGTGATGTCCCCGGTGTCCCCTCCCCTCGGGCTGTCCCCGAAGGATCCTGGTTTTCCTATGGAAACGCAGCTGGGAGGGAGAGGAACCCGGGGAGGGGGGGGCGCTCTGCGGTTATTTTGGGGGGGATCAGAGCATTTTTGGGTGAAATCAGAGCATTTTGGGTGAAATCAGAGCATTTTGGGTGAAATCAGAGCGTTTTTGGGAGTTCACACCACCAGCGCTGCTCCCGGTGCCAGGGGAGGGGGCAGCTGGATCCAGCACCCCCATTTTGGCTCAGTTGGCACCGGGGTCCCCCCCCCCTGCTCCTGGCACCCCCAAATCCCCCCCAGCAGCCCCCAAATTCCCCCCAGCAGCCCCCAAATCCCCCCCAGCCATTCCCGGGACACAAAACACAAACGTGCCTTGACAAGGGGGTGACAGGCTGGGGTGAGCCCCCCCCCCCCCCCCGCTGCCCTCCCACCCCCACAGCGGCTCTGGGGGGGCTCTGGGGGCTGCCCCCCCTCTCCCAGCTTTAATCCACTGTCACCCCTTCATCCCGGGGGGGCCGGGGCCCGTTCTCTATGCAGCGGGGGGGTCCTGGGGGGTCCAGCCCCCCCAAACTGGCAATAATTCTCTCCCTGTTTGATCTCGTCCCGTCTCTGTTCTGTTTTAATTTGGGGAAGGGGAGGGGAGGGGGGGTTGGTTTTTACAAATCCAATGGCTGATGTCATAAACCTCCCCCCCCCCAAGGCGATTTTTATTTGGTGGGGAGGGGGGGTGGTGGATGATTTGTTTTGTTTTGTTTTGTTTTGGGTCCCAAAGTGCTATTTTTTTGTACAAAAAGACTTAGATGAAACTGTTAGTTTTGGGGGGCTCCTTTGTAAATGGGGAACGACGAGTTCTTTTTGTAATAAACACGAGTCGCTGGCGTTGTCTGGAAGTCTGCGGGGGTCCCTTCTGGGGGGCGTGGCCGGTTTTGGGGGGGGGTTTTGGGGGGTGACAGGGGTGCAGTCAGTCCAGAGTGGCACCAGCGGGGATAGGGGACACTGAGCTCCGTTTGGGGGGGTCACTGGCTGGTTTTGGGGTACAGCCAGTCCCAGAGTGGCACTAGCAGGGACAGGGGACACTGAGCTCCGTTTGGGGGGGTCACAGGCCGGTTTTGGGGGGTCACAGGCCGGTTTTGGGGTGTCCAAGCCAGTCCCAGAGTGCCCCAGCAGGGACGGGGGACACTGAGCTCCGTTTGGGTGCTCGGGGGGGGGCCAGGCCTGGCTGCCCCCAGACATCCCGGCTCTCTCCTCCCTGATGCGGGGGCAGCACCTTCCTCCTCCTCCTTCTCCTCCTCCTCCTCTTCCTCCTCCTCCAACTCCTTCTCCTCCTCCTCCTCCTCCTGCTCGCTCCGCTCCCCACCGGCTCCCATGGGGCGCCCAGGTGGGTGCTGGGGGGGGGCGCAGCCGGGGCTGGGGGTGCATTTTTGGGGGGTTAAAAGCCCCCCCCTGGTGCCCGTGTGTGCCCCCCCAGGCCCCCAGAACCTGACCTGCGTGTCCTACAAGCACCCGAGCGTGCGGGGCGTGCTGGGGGTCGCGGGGGGCGCGGCCGGCGCCGTGCGCTGCCCCCCCGGGCAATGCTGCGTCGGCATCTGGAACCGCAGCCACGCTCTGGTGCAGGGTGAGACCCCCGGGGCCGGGGCACGGGGATGGGGAGGGGGGGTTGAGCCTGTCCCCGGGGGGCTCGGGGGGCCGGGAGGGAGGGGATGGGGGAGGATGGAGGGGCTCGGTTCTGCCCTGGGGGGGATTTTGGGGCAGGATGGAGGGGCTTGGCCCTGCCCTGGGGGGATTTTGGGGCAGGATGGAGGGGCTCGGTTCTGCTCTGGGGGGGATTTTGGGGCAGGATGGAGGGATTCGGTCCTGCCCTGGGGGGATTTTGGAGGGGTAGAAGGAGCTGGGGCAGGATGGAGGGGTTTGTTCCTGGGGGGTCTTGGAGAGGCAAAAAAGGGCCAGATCCTACCGGGGGGGCTGGAGCAGGGTCTGACCCTGCCGGGGGGGCTGGGGGCGTTCTGGTCCCTCCTCGGCTGCTCTTGGCCTTGGGCAGCGGCTGCGGGGGGACCCGCACAGGGCTCCCCCCTGTCCCCCCTGTCCCCCCCGGTCACGCAGCACCCCGAGTGACCGCGCCCCGGCCCCAGGCTGCTGGGGAGGCCGGGGGGACGCCTGTCCCTCGGCCACCTGCGCCCCCAGCCCCGCGGGTCACCCCGGCAGCTCCGTGCTGCTGTGCCTGTGCCACGGGCACCTCTGCAACGGCAACGCCACCGGGACCGCGACGGCGACAGCGACGGCGACAGCGACAGGCACGGTCCGGGGCTGGGGGGCACCCGGGGGTGGGGACACAGGGGGGACCCTGAGACCTTCAGGGGACCCGTGGGGGGAGGTGGGACACATTGGGGAGACACCTGAGACTCGTGGGGGACACCTGGAGAGTCTGGGGAAGCCACACGATCCCCTAAAGTGTCCCCCGCACACCTGGGGGTCAGGGGGGCTCTGTGTCACCGCGGTCTCCGTCCCCAGGGCCCGGCCAGGGGGGATCCGCGGGGACCCTGTGGCTGTGGGGTGCCAGCCCCCTCCTCCTCATCCTCCTCACCTGTCTGGGCATCCTCGGTAGGGACAGGGACACGGCGGGAACGGGGGGACCCCGGGCACAGCCACCCCCTGCCCGATGTCCCCCGGGTGTCCCCAAATGCCGCAGCGCTGGGGTTCCCAGTGAGGGTCTCTCGGGGTGCAGGCGGGGGGTCCCCAAGTGTTGTGTCACCCTGTCCCTGGGGCGGGGGCTCCCTGGTGTCCTCGTGAGCCCCTGGGATGGGGTGTCCCGGGTGGGGTGTCCCCATTGTCCCGGGATGCCACATTCCCCGTGTCCCCTGCGTGGTGAGGGGGGGTCTGGTGGTCCCTGGTGTGCCCAGGTCCCGTGTCCTCATTTGGGGGGTTCCTGTGGGGGGGTCCCCGGTCTGGGGTGTTCCTGCTATCCCCCATCCAGGACTACGCTGGACAAGGACCCGAACGGGGCAGCCACCGCGGGGGGGGCGGAGAATCGGGGTCCCCCCGGAGCCCCCCAGCCCGGACCTGCCTGCGCTGCATTTCCTGCAGGTGCGGGGCACCCGTGGGGCGGGGGACACCCACGGGGGGGGGGGGGCACCCACGGGGGACACTCATGGGGCAAGAGACACTAATGGGGCGGGACACCCAATGGGGACACCCCAGCGGGTAAGGTGATGCTGGGAGGGGGCACCCACGTGGGGAGGGGATGTGGGGACCCCTAGGGCAGAGGGAGCATCAGTCAGGGGTGCCCGGGGACCCCCAAAGGAGCCCGGATATGAGAGTCCCTGCGTGTCGGGGGGCTGGGGACACTCGGTGCCAGCCGTGTCCCCTGTCCCCCGCGGTGTCCCCGCGGAGCAGGTGCTGCAGTCGGGGCGCTTCTCGGCGGTGTGGCGGGGGACGCTGCGCCAGCGGCCGGTGGCCATCAAGGCGTTCGCGGCCGGCGCTGGCCGGAGGTTCGCGGCCGAGCGCGCCGTGCACGCTCTGCCGCTGATGGAGCACGAGAACGTGGCCAGGCTGCTGGACACCCGCGCGGCCGGACCCCGCGCCCGAGGGGGGCTCCTGGTGCTGCAGCTCTACCCGGCCGTGGGTCACCTGGGGGGCTCGGGGGGGAACGGGAGGGGAACGGGAGTTTGGGGGGCTCAGAGGTAATGGGAGCTTGGGGGGTTCGGGGCAGTCGGGGAGCACAGGGGCGGGGGTGGGGGGAATGGGGAGATGTGTGGGGGATACCGCAGGGTGCCCCACGTCCCCAGCCGTGTCCCTCGCGTGTCCCCAGGGCTCCCTGCGCCATTTCCTGGGGCAGCACGTGGGGACCTGGGCGGGCAGCGTGCGCCTGGCGCTGTCCCTGGCCCGCGGCTTGGCCTTCCTGCACCAGGAGCTGTGGCGCGATGGTGAGCGCGGCACCCGCTGTCCCCGCGCTGTCCCCGCGCTGTCCCCGCGCTGTCCCGCCGCTCCGGCCTCTGCCCTGCGCTCCCCCCCGTGACCCCCGGTGCCCCCCAGGGCTGTACAAGCCCAGCGTGGTGCACCGGGACCTGAGCAGCCAGAACGTGCTGGTGCGGGAGGACGGCACCTGCGCCATCGGCGACTTCGGGCTGGCGCTGGCGCTGCCACCGCGCGCCCAGGACAGCGCGGGCGCTCGGCACGCCGTGACCATCCGGAAGGTGACAGGGCTGGGGTGGCAGAGGGGAAGGGGAGGTGACAGCTCTGGGGTGGCGATGGCACTGCCGATGTCACTGGCAGCGTGGGCTGAGCCCTCGCCCCCGCATGAGCCCGTCCCTGGCGGGTGGTCCGGTGGCCCCGGTGGCCCCGTGGCGCCCAGCTCAGGTCCCCGGCGGGCGCAGGCGGGCACCCAGCGGTACCTGGCACCCGAGATCCTGGACGAGAGCCTGGACCTGCGGGCCTGGGGCCGGGCGCTGCGCCAGGCCGATGTCTACGCGCTGGCGCTGCTGCTCTGGGAGATCCTGTCCCGCTGCCAGGCCCTGAGCCCCGGTGAGCCCCGCGGGACCCCCGGATCCGCGACCCCCGGATCCGTGACCCCCGGATCCGCGACCCCCGGATCCGCGACCCCCGGCCCCGCCGACCCCCGGATCCGCCGATCCCCGGATCCGCGACCCCCGGCCCCGCTGACCCCCGGATCCGCGACCCCCGGATCCGTGACCCCCGGATCCGCGACCCCCGGATCCGAGACCCCCGGATCCGCGACCCCCGGATCCGTGACCCCCGGATCCGCGACCCCCGGATCCGAGACCCCGGCCCCGCTGACCCCCGCCCGCCCCGCAGGAGCCCCGGTGCCGCCGTTCCGCCTGGCGTACGAGGCCGAGCTGGGCTCCAGCCCCACCGGGGCTCAGCTCCGCCGTTTGGCTGCGGACGAGAGGCGGCGGCCGCTCATCCCCCCGGCCTGGCACCGCGCCCCCCAGGTCAGACCCCCGGGACCCCCGGCCGGGCGGCCAAGGGTGCCCGCGGGCATCCCGGGGCATGCAGGGGGTGCTAGAGGATGCCCAGGGGGGTTCGGGGTGCCCAGGGGGGTTTGGGGTGCCCAGGGGTGTTTGGGGTGCCCAGGGGTGTTTGGGGTGCCCAGGGGGTGCTCAGGGGTGTTCGGGGTGTTCAGGGGTGTCCAGGAGGGTTTGGGGTGCCCAGGGGTGTTTGGGGTCCCCAGGGCTGTTTGGGAGGGTCGCTGCCCAGGGGTCCCCTCCCCTCTGCCCAGCGATGACGCTGAGGGTACCGGGGGGTGTCCCCATTCGGGGGGGTGCCCCCGGGTGTTTCCCCCTCCCGGGGGTCCCCGCTGAGCCGAGGGGGGTCTCACAGCCCGGGGGGGCTCTGCCGGAGCTGCTGGAGGATTGCTGGGACCCGGACCCCGAGGCGCGGCTCTCGGCCGAGCGGGCGCTGCAGCGGCTCCAGCGCTTGGCCGCGGGACCCGCACCGGCCCCGGGGGAGCCCGGGCCGCGCCAGGTGCGTGCGGGGAAACTGAGGCACGGGCAGGAGGGAAACTGAGGCACGGGATACCGGGAACTGAGGCACGGGGAGGAGGGAAACTGAGGCACGGGATACCGGGGAAATGAGGCACGGGGCAGGCGCGGAGGGACCGGGAACCGGCGGGGGGTGGGACGGGCAGGCCCCGCCCCCGGGGAGGAGCCCCGGTACAAGCCCCGCCCCCGCTTCCTTCCGGGAGGGGCCGCGGCCGGAGCGAAGGTGGGAGCGGAGCCCCAGGACCACCCCCCCCGCACCCCTAAATCCCCCTGCGCACCCTCCCAGCTCCCCTGCGCCCCCCCAAATCCCCCCTGGATCCCAAACTCCGCCTGCAGCCGCCCCTGCACTCCAAAATCCCCCTGTGCACCCCAAAACCTCCCTGTGCACCCCAAAATCTCCCTGTGCACCCCAAAATCCCCCTGTGCACCCCAAAACCTCCCTGTGCACCCCCCCAAACCCTCCCTGTGCACCCCAAACCCTCCCTGTGCACCCCCCCAAACCCTCCCTGTGCACCCCAAAAATCTCCCTGTGCACCCCAAAAATCTCCCTGTGCACCCCAAAATCCTCCTGCACCCCAAACCCTCCGACCCCCCGCCGCCGCCCCCGCCTCGGTTCAGTCCCGCGGGACCCCCCCAAACTTTCCGTGGCTCAGTTCTGGGGGTTTGGGGGGTCCCCGCTCACCCCCTGTGCCCCCCCAGGTCCTGGAGTCGCCCGCCATGTGGAACCCTGGTGCAGGTACAGGGGGACACCGCCAGCTGGGGGGGCTGCCGTGACCCCCCCGGGCTCGGACCCCTCCCCTCAATCTCCTCTTTTCTCCCCCCTCCAGGACAGCCGCCCCCCCCCAACCCCGTGTACCCCCCGAACCCCACGTACCCCCCCCAGGTCCCACCCCCCAACCCCGTGTACCCCCCCCCTGCGGCGCCCCCCAACCCACTGGGGGGGCCCGGGCAGCCCCCGTACCCCGCTGGGGTCCCCCCGTACCCCCAGGGGTCACCCCTGATCCCCCCGGGCCCCCCCTTGGGCCCCCCCCTGCCGCAGCCCCCCCACCCGGGGGTGCCCCCCCACCCGGGGGTGCTCCCCTCGTTCCCCCCCGCGCTGGATAAAAAGGCGGCGAAGAAGATGAAGAAGAGGATGAAGAAGGCTCACAAGAGGCACAAGGTGGGGGGCACCCGGGGGGGGACGCAGGGGGTCACCCCCAGCCCCCCTCGGGGGCTCATGGCTCTGCTGTCCCCCCCCCCAGCGCTCTTCGTCGTCCTCCTCCTCCTCCAGCAGCTCCGACTGAGGCTCCTGGGACCCCCCAGAATCATCCGGGACCCCCCAGGACCTCCTGGAACCCCCGGGACCTCTTGGGACCCTTGTGACCACCGGGGACACCCCGGGACCCCCTGGGAGCATCTCGGCCCCCACGCTGTCCCCATGTCCCGGGGCGTCCCAGGGGTGCCCCCGCTGTCCCCCAATAAAGCTCTGGGACACCCCAATGTGTGTCAGCGTCTCCTTCGGCTGATGGGGGGGCTTGGCTTTGGGGGGGACACAAACCCCCAATGTTCCTCGGGAGGGGGAACTGCCCCTATTGCCCCCCAGTTGCCCCAGAGCTGCCCTTACATGATTCTACCCCACCGTTAATCAGTGCCCTTTACCCCCAGTTCCCCCCAGTTCTCCCCAGTGCCCCCATCATTCCTCATTACCCTCATTATTCCTCATTACCCCCATTATTCCTCATTACCCCTCATTTTCCCCCATTCCCCCATTCGTGTCCCGGTCCTCCGCGCCGCCGGGGGGCGCTGTGCGGGGCGGCGGCCGCTCTGTCCCGCCCCGCGCGCGCGGTGCGTTTCCGGGTCGGGGCGGGTGTAAATCGGGCCGCGCCCGCCGCCCCCTCCCAGACCCGCGGCCGCCGCAGCCGGAGCAGCCGCGCCCGCGCCGCCGCCGCCGCCATCCCGCGCGCCCGCCCGCCGCGCTCCCTCCCCGCCTCCCCCCCCCTCCCTCCCGCCCTCCCTCCTCCCGCTCCGCCCGGAGCGCCCTTCGCCCAACGCCGTTACCGGCGCCGACACAGGTAGGCCCGACCCCCGCCCGCCCCCCCCCCCCCATCGCCCCCCCCCACCGCCGCCCCCCAGCCCTTCCCGCGGGCTCCCCCGCGCCCCCCCGGCCGCCATCCGGGTCCGATCGGGCTCGGGCCGGGCCCTGGCGCGGCCCCCCCCCGCCGCCCCCCCGCCGGCCGCGCCCTCACGGCGCCCGCGGCCTGCGCGGCCTGTGCGGCCTGTGCGGCCCGCGCGCTCCGCGCCGCCGCCCGGCGCCACAAACGGCCCCGGGGGCTCGGGGGCCGCCGCTGCCGCCTCCCGCCGCCCCCCCCCGCCGCCCCCCCCGCCGGAACCGGCCCGGGGGGGCTCGGGCCGCCGCGTGCGTCACATGGCGCCGCCGCCCCCCGCCCGGCCCGGCCGCGGGGGGGCCCCGAGGGGCCTCAGGAATTTTTTTTTTTTTCCCTCTTTTTTTTTCTACCCCTATTTATTAATGTTCAAATTTCATTTTTTTTTTCTTTCTGTTTTTTTTTTTTTTGTATTTTATTTAAGGAGTTTTTTCTTTTCCCGCCGGGCCCGGTTTTTTCCGCCATCCCGCGCTGTTGTTTTTTCCCCCGCCGGGAAGGGGGGGCCCGGACGGGCGCGGAGCCGCCGCCCCCCGCGGGATCCGGGAGCTTCCCCCGGGGCCGAACGGGCCGAGCCGGTCCGGCGAGGCTTCGGAGCCCCGGGCCAGGGTCCCCGGCCCGCTCCGGGATCCAGGGGCCCATTTCCCGGTCCGGTCCGATCCAGGATTTCTGTCTCCGGTCCGGGATCCCGGGGCCCATTTCCCGGTCCGGTCCGGGATCCAGGGCCCATTTCCCGTCCCGGTGTCGGTCCAGGATTTCTCTCTCCGGTCCCGGATCCCGGGGCCCATTTCCCGTCCCGGTCCGATCCAGGATTTCTCTCTCCGGTCCCCCTTCTCCTCCCGACCCCAGCGCCCCCCCGCTCTCGCCGCACTCGGCCGGTTCCCCCCGCCGGGCTCCGGGTCCCGTTCGGAGCCGCCGGCCCCTGTTCGGGCCCCGTCCCGGGGGCTCCATCGTGGCCGCGGGGGTCGCTCTGGCACCGGCGCTCCCCTCCCGCCCCCCCCGCCGGCCTGAGCTGGCTCCGGAGCCACGTCCCGGCTTTGGGCCGGGGGATCCGGTTCGGGGAACTTTCCCTGCGGAGGAGCCGAACCGGGAGCCCGGGCCGGGCCCGCTCAGCCCCTTTTGTCCCCGGGCTGGATGCGGGACCGAGCTCACGGAGGCCGCAGCCGAAGCCCGGCCCTGCCCCGGCCGTGGTTAAACTTTGATGGGGCAGAAGCGGGGGCCGAAATGGGAGTTCATTTACCGTGAAACGCTCGGCTGGGGCCGGCCGGGCTGTTTTGCAACCGCTGCCGACTCAGGTGGTTTGAAACCTGATCGTGCGCTCATGTGGCCTTATCTGGGTCTGAGGGAGTCGCCTCGGAACCTGCTCCGAGAGGCCCCGCGCGGGTTTATTTTATTTTCTCCATAATCCCGGCTTCCCAAACCCCAGAACTGGGGCTCCCGCTCCCATCGGACACCGGCAGGAAGACTTGGGCTGGGGGAAGTGTGGGGGGTCGCAGCTTGCCCGGACCTTTAGGGACCACAGTTATTCCTCAGTGCCCCCTCGGGAGCTGTTTGTGTCCCCAGTGCTCCCGGGGGTCACCCTGAAATCCTCAGCTGTCCCTCAGGGAAGCCCCTGCCAAGAGCAGGGCTGGGACCCTCGTGGTCCCGAGAGGGGCTGGATCCAGCTGTGATCGGGCCAGTTCAGCCCTGGAAATTTTTAGGAGGAGCCAAATCCCCGTGGATCGGCCCAGCGCTCTCGGGGGGCGATTTGAGAAGAGAAGCAGCACTAGGGGGGGTTCAGTCCCTCCTGGACAGGGCGGGGGGATCTGCAGAGCCCCTCCAGGCACAGCCCACGCTCACCCAGCCCCTCTCCCCCCAGCCGAGGCCCCAGCGCTGCCGCAGCCTGAGCTGAGCCCACCATGGACACCGGAGTCATCGAGGGGGGTCTCAATGTCACGCTCACCATCCGGCTACTCATGCACGGAAAGGTTGGTGTCCCTGCCTGCCACGGGCTGGGCTGGCTGCTCCCGTGGCCGTGGGAGCTGCTGTGGGCTCGGGAATGTGCTGCTGGCACCCGGGCCAGTGCTGGGGTGAGGGGGGAACGATCTAAGGTGGGAGCAGGATCAGTACGACTGGGATAAAGCCCGGTTGTCTGAGGGGTAGATCTCAAGTGCTTAGGAGCTTGTTTTGGCTGTGAAGATAACTGAATTTAGGCTTGGGGTGCCAGGAGTTTTTAAAACGCTGACTAATGGTGCTTTTGTTTCCATCCCAGGAGGTGGGAAGCATCATTGGGAAGGTAAGTGAGGAACAAAGTCCCTTTAGCCCTCTTTCCTCCTTGCCCCTCTCCCTTCTTTCTCTCTCCCTCCCTCCCCACTGCTGCACTGACACCTCTCTCCTTTCTTTCATCCCTCACAGAAAGGGGAGTCAGTGAAGAAGATGCGTGAGGAGGTGAGTGCAGGGGAGCGGGGCAGGATTGCAGGGTAGGATAGCGGGGCCAGGGTAGAATTGTGGGCCCAGGGTAGGGTACTGGGGCAGTACACTGGCACAGGGTAGCAGGATACTGGGGCAGGATAGCAGGATACTGGGGCAGTACAATGGCACAGGGTAGCAGGATACTGGGGCAGTGTACTGGTGCAGGATAGCAGGATACTGGGGAGTATACCGGGGCAGTACACTGGGGCAGGATAGCAGGATACTGGGGAGTATACCGGGGCAGTACACTGGGGCAGGATAGCAGTATACTGGGCAGTATATGGGGCAGTATACTGGCACAGGATAGCAGTATATGGGGCAGTATACTGGCACAGGATAGCAGGATATGGGGCAGTATATGGGGCAGTATACTGGCAGAGGATAGCAGTATACTGGGCAGTATATTGGGGCAGTATACTGGCAGAGGATAGCAGGATCCCGGGCAGGATATGGGGCAGTATGCTGGCACAGGATAGCAGGATCCCGGGGCAGTACACTGGCATAGGATAGCCATATCCTGGGCAGTATATGGGGCAGTACACTGACACAGGATAGCCGTATCCTGGGCAGTATCCCGGGGCAGTAGACTGGCAGAGGATAGCTGTATCCTGGGCAGTATCCCGGGGCTGTACACTGACACAGGATAGCTGTATCCTGGGCAGTATATGGGGCAGTAGACTGGCAGAGGATAGCTGTATCCTGGGCAGTATATGGGGCTGTACACTGGCAGGGAATAGCAGCACACCGGGCAGTGCTCCGGGCAGTATATGGAGCTGTACACTGGCAGGGAATAGCAGCACACCGGGCAGTATCCCGGGGCTGTACACTGGCAGGGAATAGCAGCACACCGGGCAGTATCCCGGGGCAGTACACTGGCAGGGAATAGCAGCACACGGGGCAGTGCACCGGGCAGTATATGGGGCTGTAGACTGGCAGGGAATAGCAGCACACCGGGCAGTGCTCCGGGGCTGTAGACTGGCAGGGAATAGCAGCACACCGGGCAGTGCTCCGGGCAGCAGCCCCGTCAGCACGGCGCCCGGCGCTCCGCAGGCAGCACGGCGGCAGCGGCGGCGGCGCGGGGAATGCCGGGAGGTGTGGGCAGGCGCGGCAGGAAGCCGAGGAGGAGAAGATGGCTGCCCGAGCGAGGGAGGGAGGGAAGGGGGAGGAGGAGGAGGAGGGAGGGCTCTGTCCGCCGCGGGGGATCCGGAGGAATCCCGGGGAGCGCTGAGGCGGCGTTTGCCTCCCCGCAGAGCGGAGCTCGCATCAACATCTCGGAAGGGAACTGCCCCGAGCGGATCATCACCCTGGCGGGACCCACCAACGCCATCTTCAAAGCTTTTGCGATGATCATTGACAAACTGGAAGAGGTGTGTCCACGGGCCCTGCAGTCACTGCCCCTATTGGTCCCTGCTCCGGGGATGGGCTGAGCCCGGGATGGGCCCCAGGGGCCGGGGCTGTTCTGCACGGGCAGCCTGTGCTTCCCCGCCTGGCCCCCGATCTTTGTCCAGCACCACACCGGGGCAAGGTCCAGGCACTGCTGGAGCCAGAGCCCCACGGGGACACAGCAGGGCTTGAATCCCCCTGGCTCTGCTCCTGCTGCTGCCATTTCCCCCAGCACACACCGGGGCTGCAGCCATGTGGGGCTGGAGGAGCTGCATTGTGTCCCTGGTGCTGTTAAATCAGTGACTTCCAGGGAGGGTTTCACTCCTGGATAACCTGGATTTTGCAGGTGTTAGAGCCTGCTCAGGACTGTGATGATTTCCATCCTGCTCCATGTTGGAGGGAGCAGGAGTTGATAGTGCCCCTCACCTGGTGTGAGGCAGAGCTCTGTGGCCCTCACCTTGTCTGTGGGGGTACAAATCCTGTTGCCCTTTGCATTTGGAACATTCTCCAGAGAGGAACAACACTGTGCTGGCAGCTCTGCCCCAAAACCCCCCTGCTCTCAGCTCAGCCTTAGGGGCTGCAGAGCTTAGAACTGTTTGTGCAGGGAGCCGAGTCCTCACAGGCTGCACAGCTCTGCAGCGCTCTGGGCACCGGCCTTGGAGCCCAGGCTGTGCTTTTAGTAGGTCAGTTGAGCCCTGGCCTTGTGCCTCCCCTCCCCCTGCCAGCACATGACCGCTGTAATCGGCGCCGGGATTGTTTTTCCCGGAGCTGCTGCCTTGATCCCTGGTGCAGCGGGAGGCTCTGCGCTGACCCTGGAGCCGTGGAGTCCCCCAGCCCCCCCTGTCCCTTGTGCCCCTCCAGCTCCAGTTCCTGCCTGGCTGAGCTGGGATCCAGCCCAGGGCAGTGCCTGAACCCGTTTCCATTGAGGCAGCACAGCTGAGCTGCAGCTTCCCCAAAATACATCTGTGTTTTTTCTGGGCTGCTGAGGAAGTCCTGGGGAAGCCCCGAGGTCACCTTGGCTGGGGCGCTGGTGCCAGCGTCACCTCCCTGTCCCTGTGCCGGGCACGTCCCCAGCGCGTGGCCTCCCGGCAGGGCCAGGCCTTCATCACCTCCTCTTCCTCCCAGGACATCAGCAGCTCCATGACCAACAGCACAGCTGCCAGCCGGCCCCCGGTCACCCTGCGGCTCGTGGTCCCTGCCAGCCAGTGCGGGTCCCTCATTGGCAAGGGAGGCTGCAAGATCAAGGAGATCCGAGAGGTGCGTGCTGCCCACCCCGGGGGGACCCACGGGGGGTTCAGGTGTCCCCAAGGGCAAATCCCAGTGTTGTCCCCACCCTGGGGATGTGATGTCACTGGGGTTTTTTGGAGCTCCCTGTGTTTTTAGTGCTTGGCAAAGTGAGACTCAGGGCAGACCCTGCTCTGCCTCATACTGTCCCTCACAGCTGGATGCCTGGGGTCTTGTTGCCCCCTTGCCATGGCTCCTGGTTAGCCTTTCCCAGGTTTTGGAGAGGGAGATGTGCTCCCTCAGCCATGCCATTTAGCCCTGGGTGCTGCTGCATTAACTGCTGGCATGGAGGCTTGGCTTGGGTTACAGGGACAGGCTGAGGCCAGGCCCCCTCTGCCGCCTCAGGCTCCTGGTGACCGAATTGTATCCAGCTGGGATTAAAGGACTTTATTTTGGGGGAAAGGAGGAGCTGGGGGGGCAGTTTTGGCTATGTATAACCAGGCACGGGGTTCGTTGCTGAGGTCTCAGCCCTGCCCGGGCTCTGACAGGCTATTTTTAACCCTTGGCATGGCAGAGCACGGGGGCACAGGTCCAGGTGGCAGGGGACATGCTGCCCAACTCGACTGAGCGAGCCATCACCATTGCTGGGATCCCACAGTCCATCATCGAGTGCGTCAAACAGATCTGCGTCGTCATGCTTGAGGTAGGGCCCTGCCCAGGCCTGTCCTGCTGCCCTTGGAGGGCTGGGAACACGCAGGGGAGAGGGGAGCAGCTGCTGGGGGATAAAGGGATAGCTGGGGATTACAGCCTCATCCAGGTGAGGCTGGGAGCTGCTTAAAACCAGGGTCGAGCGGGGCCTGGAGAGCAGCTCACGGTGTCACCCACGCCCTGCCGTGCTCCAGGGTGGCCTGGGAGGAAGAAGCAGCCCTGCCCTGGGTGCCCAGAGGGCCCCTTTGGGTCCCCCGAGGGCCAGCTGGCAGCACAGAGCAGAGCCCCGGGCTGTGGGGAGGGAGCTGTTGGTGGCAGCACTCGGTGTCTGACCTGTCCCTGTCCTCTGTCACCAGTCTCCCCCGAAGGGTGTCACCATCCCGTACCGACCCAAGCCATCCAGCTCTCCCGTCATCTTTGCAGGCGGCCAGGTAAGGCCTCTCCTCTGCTCCTGGGGTGTGGGGAGGGTGGGTGGGCAGGGCAGGGCAGGGGGCTGCACCGAGCTGCCAGCGCGGCCCGGCCGCTCCGCCGTCCCCCAGGCTGTGCCCTGGGCCCCAGAGCCAGCTCCAGCCGGCCCTGCTCGGGGCTGGCAGCAGGGAAAGGGCCGATTTGGGAGGAGAGGGTGCTGGAAAACGCTCCTGGAATTGCCCAGCAAACAGCCACGTGCCAGCAGGGTTTGAACGGGGCCGAGCTGCCTAAGCCAGGCTCTGCCCTTCTGCCTCGGGCTGGCTCCAGGGACTCGCTGTGACCTGCTGTGGGTGCCTGGCCTGGAGCCCGGGGGTTCTCTGCTCTCTGCCACCGGTTCTTGGGGTGCAGAGGCTCGGCCTGCGCGCGGGTAGGGCTGGGGTGCGCAGAGGCTTCGTCTGGCAGGAGGGGAGGGTGTCAGACAGGACTAGTGTCAGGTAGACTGGGGAGTGGCCCGAGCCCCGCCCTGAGCCACCTTACAGGGGACAGGCGTCCCTTGGGGTCCCGGTGCCACCGGGGCCGCCCTGCAGCCCCCGGGGCTGCCCCAGCGCTCGGAGAAACCACGGCCACAACGCATCTGCCGCCTTCCTGCTGCCAGGGACGGCCCTCGGGGTGGGCAGGGCCTGGCTTTGTCACTGGGGGCCTCGGTAGGCAGGGCAGGGGGTCAGGGAAGGGCTGTAGCTGCCGCCGGCCTCCCCGAGCGCCAGGCCTGACTCTGCTCTGCCCCCTCCCAGCCCCGCCACGCTTGTTCTGGGGACGGAGCTGCCGCCGTCCCCTTCCTCCCCCCCGGCCCTGCCCTTCTCCCTGCCTCTTCCTCCCCACCTGAACCCGGTCAGCCCCCCCCTCCCGCCTCCCCGGCAGCTTCTCCCGCCGCTCTGCGGAGCCCCGGGGCGGGGCCGGCCGCCTTCCCCGTTAGAGCAGTGAGGAGCAGGCTTCCCACGGCCACGCATCTCTTCCCTCCCCTTGCCCCTCTTCTCCCCCTCTCCTTCTCTCCGCCCCCGCCCCCGGCCCAGGCCGCAGCAGCCGCCCGGGCCCCTCCCGTGGGCCTTGCGCTCTCTGTCCTCGCAGCTCAGAGTCGTGCCTAGAGCAGGGCGAGCCCTCGATCAGCGCTGAGCTAATGTGGATGTTGAGTTTGGTGTTAGCGAAAGGTTTCGGATTGACAGCCCTGGAGACTGAAGTCCTCTAATTTATCCACAGGACAGGTACAGCAGCGGCAGTGCGAGCTACCCCCACACCGCCCCATCCATGTGCCTCAACTCTGACTTGGAGGGACCACCTCAGGAGGTGAGAGGGGAGTTCAGTCTCCACGGCCCGTTCAATCCTTGGCCTCTCTGAGACTGCCAACAAGGGTGGCATCCCTGTCCCCGTCCCCCAAAACCGACAACGGTGGCTTTTTGTGCTGTGGACTCCTGTCCACTGGGAACTGGACTCTGAGCCCACCAACCTCTCCTCACGCAGGCCACCCGGCAGCCACTGCATGGCAACGAACTTGGGCCAATTCCAGCCTGGGCTGCAGTTCTTCCGGTGACCTGGAAGTGAGGCTGTGTACCCCCCTCTCCCCTTCCTCTCCCACCCGCCCCCACCTGCCCGGCCCCCCCAGACCTCCCCAAACCTTAGCCAGCCAGGCCCCAGCCAGTGCCTCGCCCTTCCTGGGTAGCTTCAGGAGGAATCTGCGGTGTGTGGCTGTCCCCAGTAACCTGGGGCACACGGAGTTGTGGCAGGTCAGGCCCTCGCCTCGTTCCCCTCCGAGCACTGGGCCGTGTCGAGCAGTGGTAGCCAGCGCCAGCACTGACCTCTAGCTTGCCCGGCGACGTTGTCCTAGGCGTGTGGAGTGACGAGAGGACTCGGAACGGGGCAAAACGTTTTTTTTTGGGGAGGGAGGGGAGGCGGGGGAGCTGCCGGGCCGGGGCAGAGAGGGGCCAGGAGCAGCAGCAGGGCCGGCGGGGGCGTTGGAGCCTCGCTGCCTGCGCGGGGCGCAGGGCTAGCAGCATTGTCGGATCACCACACCATAACATCTTCATCAAGATCCCAGCCGTTCTCTTGTCGGTTTTTTTTTTTGGTTCTTTTTTTTTCTTTTCCTTTTTTTTTTTTCCTTTTGAAATTCTAATTTTTTTGTCTGCCACCTTTTTTTTTTTGGGGGGGGGATGGCACGGATTCTGCCCACCCCCTCCCCGTAGCCGCCACGTCAGGCCAATTCGAGTAACGCCAGCCTAGAAACTGCTTGTGACAGCATTTATCCGTCCCTGCCTCTCCTGCCCCACTTCCCTCGCCCCGGAGAACTCTCCACCTTGGCTCTCTGACTTCCTGGCTAGTTGAAATCTGTCTGTCCCTGGGTGGCTGTCCGATGGTTGTTAATAGGACTGTTTTCCTCCTTTTGTAGGCCTATACCATTCAAGGACAGTATGCCATTCCACAGCCAGATGTAAGTTTTTATTTACAACTTCTTGTCTTGAAATCCACCCTTTTCCTCCCCCGCCTTCCAAAAATTTTCTCCGTGCTTTATCCACTCGAGCTGGCTCAGCTTGGGGCTGAACGCTCGATCTGATCTGAGCTCCCCAGCACCTCCCCCCCCCCCCCCCCCAAAAAATAAACCCCAAAACTTGCCCCCCCTCAGCTGGCCCTCCTGCAGCCAGCTTCAGCCAGCCTCAGCTCTCTCCTTGGATCCTCCCCCACCTCCTCTCTGACACTTCCCTCCTCCTTATTATATTTTTTTTCCAAACCCACCTCTCCCTGGCTTGGCATTTCACACCAGCTCTGGCTTTTCCTTTGCCCCCCCCTCAATTTGGCACAAGTCCCCGTCCCCCCCAGCCAGCAGAGCGGCTCAGTCACGGTGGCTCTCCCGGGGCAGGGGACAGCTGGCCCGGCTCTGAGGGCGCAGGTGGCAGTCGGGGAGGGGGGTTGGCCCCGGCCCAGCCCGGGGGGGCGGCGCTGTCGGACACCTCCATCCTCTGGCACCCATCTCATCCCGTAGGGGCCGCTCTGTGTCTGCTCCTGGCGCCCCTAGGGCAGCGAGGGGGCTGCGGGGAGGCCGGGCTGCCACGGCTCAGCTCCGTGCACCTGCTCCCTCCTCCCGCTCCTCTCTGCTTCTGTTCTGCGCTCCTCCAGCCCCTGCAGCCCCCCGGGGGTGGGGGGGGTGGGCACAGCCCCCAGCCCCCCGTGGAGGGGCCGGGGCCGGGCGGGTGCGCGCGGCCAGTGCTGGCCCCCGGCCTCGGGAAATGGCTAACGCCAGCCTCTCTCTCTCTCTCTTTCTCTCTCTCTTCCTCCCTCTCTCCCTCTCCCTCCTCTAGCTGACCAAGCTGCACCAGTTGGCAATGCAACAGTCACACTTTCCAATGTCTCATGGCAACACTGGATTCAGTGGTATGGAAACTCCTTCTCTCCTGCGCGGGGCCGTGCTGACAGAAGCCCAAACATTGCCCCGGGCCCGCCCGGTGCCCTCTGCTGCTGTGACTGTCCTGGGCCCAGGGGCAGGGCCTCCCTCCTGCCCCCCGTGCCCCCCTGTGCCCCCCGTCCTGGCAGCTGTGCCAGCGCTCTGGAGACCTGCTCTCCCCCCAGCCCTAAAGCTGGGCTGCTGGCTCGTACCAAATTGGCTCTAGATCTGCTAACATGGCTTTAAACAACAAACAAACAGCCTAAAAACAAGAAAGAAAAAAAAATCACCCATTTGGGGCTCTCAACTTGAGACAGCCAAACTCATTGTGACTTGTATCTTAACAGGCGTTGACTCCAGCTCTCCAGAGGTGAAAGGCTATTGGGGTAATGATGCAAACACACCATCTGTAGTTACTCTGTTGTGTATTGATGCTGCCCGGGGTCTCGTTCTCCCTGATAGATGCTGCCCGGATCGGGGGGAAAGGGGGTTGAGGGGGCCCCAGAAGGGCTGGAGGTGCAGCCTGGCTGGGCCCTGGAGCATGGCTGGGCACTGCAGAGCAGCAGGGCTGGGTGGAGGCTCGGCTGTGCCAGCGAGCTGTGGGCCCTGAGCGTGAATCCCCAGCCCAAAAACACTCAGAGGGGAGCAGCCCCTGGCCCAGGAGGAGCTGGAGCTGCCCCAGGAGTGGGGGGACAGCACTGGGTGTCACCTGCTGTGTCTCCCTGCCACAGCCCCGCTCTGGGGCCTTGTCCCTCTCGCAGGGACCGAGCTGGGGAAGGGGAAAAAGTGGAAAAATGTCTCCAAAGTGCCCCAGACACACGAGCTCAGCCCTGTGTGGGGTGTGAGCAGCCTCCCAGTGCCCGCTGGCGTAGCACAGCCCCGGGCTGCAGGGAGGAGGAGGATGAGGAGGAGCAGGAGGGATACTGGTGCTGATACTGGTACCAGTGCCATAACCTTTGGAAGCCAGACCCACAGTGGGAGCAGAGCTGAGTGCCCAGCTGGAGCCCCCCAGTGCCAGCCCCCTGCTCTGGGACTGTCCCACCCTGATGGAGGGGGCACGGGAGAGCTGCAGGGGGAGTGAGGAGAGGGGAGCAGGGCTGGGGGCAGCAGGGTTCAGAGTGCCCTCCCCGCCTGCTGAGCCCTCCCTGCCTGCTCAGAGCCCTCCAGGCAGCCAGATCCTGACCCTGACCCTGAGCCTGGCAGCACTTGGGGTGCTGCACCCCCCAGCTGCCCCCCACCCTCACCTGGGCCCCCTCTCTCTGTCTCCAAGCAGGTTTGGATGCCTCTGCCCAAACCACCTCCCATGAACTCACCATTCCAAATGATGTGAGTATCCCTGGGGCTTTGGGGTGGGGGTCCCCAGGGTCTGCCCCTCTCTCAGGAGCTGTGGGGTCACTGTCCTTGCCTTCAAGGCTGTGGTGGGCTCATGGTACCCCCCAAACCGCCCCCTCAGGCCACTCTGGCTGCCACCACATCCCCTGTCCCAATTCCAGTGATTTTAAGGGCAAAAATGCCTTTTTTTAATCCCTTAAAGCCCCCTTTTCCAGCTCCTTAACACCCCACTCCCAGGAATCCATACTCATGGAACTCTTCATGTTGGAGAAAGCCTTTAAGGCCACCAAATCCAGCTGTGCCCCCACCACTGACCCGTGTCCCCCAGGGCCACATGGGCCCATTTTGGGCACCTCCCAGGCCGGATTGCTGCCCCGCAGGGGCTGCCCCAGGCCCAGGGTGGGGGGCAGGGCAGGGCTGGGGCCAGCCCAGCTCACTGTGTTTCCTCCCTGCCCAGCTGATTGGCTGCATCATCGGGCGTCAGGGCGCCAAGATCAACGAGATCCGCCAGATGTCCGGGGCTCAGATCAAGATTGCCAACCCCGTGGAAGGCTCCACTGACAGGCAGGTGACCATAACTGGATCTGCAGCGAGCATCAGCCTGGCCCAGTATCTAATCAATGTCAGGTGAGTCCCCGAGCCCCCCGGGTGCCCTGCATGGGGGGAAGGGCTTCCTCTCCTCTGTCCCTGTCCCCTCCCGTGCCTGCTGTCCCCTTCCCCGCTGCCATCACCTCCAGGAATGCTGCAGGGTGAGGAGGGGGCTGGGGGAGCCTGGCACTGCAGAGCCTCTGCTGTGCCCCCCCCCCCCCGAGGGGCTGTGCCATCCCAGAGCTGCTGATCGAGGGGTCCCCTGTGTCCCCTGATCCGTGTCTGAGCGGGGCTGGGGGTCCCTGGGCCGTGTCCCTGTCCCCACACAGCAGCAGCTGCTGGTGGCTGTCTCTGACCCTGGCTCCCTCCTGGCGCTCGGGGGATGCCCTGGGGGGTGTGGGGGTCCCGTGTGCAGCTGGGCCAGGCCTGGCAGCACCATCCCATCCCTTCCCTCCCTCCCTCCCTGCTCCTTCCCTCCCTCCTCCTCCTCCTCCCCCAGCTCGGCTCCTGCGCTGTTTGTCCTGTGCTTTTTTTTCGCATTTTGTGCTGTTCCTTCCCTCCCACCCACACCCGTGGTTTTTTTTTTGTTTGTTTTTTTTTCCTTTTTTTACTTTTTCTTTTTTTCTTTTTTTTTTTTGTTGTTGTTTTCCTTTTTTCCTCTGTTACAGTTTAGAAAGCGCTAAACCCTCCTCCCAGGCAGCCTCCGTCACGATCCCTGACCACCTCAGCATCAACCTCTCTCAACCCTCCACCCCTTCTTCTTCTTCCTCCTCCACCACCACCCCCTCGCTCGCCACCGCGGGGGTCTCCGACGCGCCCTCCAGCCTCCCCAACCCTCTTCCGACCGCCCCTTGTGTCTCCAGTCTGCTTGGCATGAAACCTGTCCCTCTCCTGGCGCTAAATGTCGTGTCTGCGGCCAAGGGCGGCGCCGCGCCCGCCGTGCCCTGTGTCACTAACAAACTCAAAGCCGAGAAGCAAAGGTTTTCCCCGTACTGAGCCTGCTCCAGGGGCTGCCAGCACCGGGACCCCGCACAGGAGACTTGCAACAACCTTTTTTTTTTTTTTTTTCCCCCCTTTATTATTAATTTAGATTTTTTGTTGTTTTTTTAGGTTTTTCCTTTTTTACCGCGCTCGCGCTGCCCTGGCAGCAGCAGAGCTTTTCTTGCTGGCTGAGGGATTGTGTCCCTCTGTCCTGTGACCAGTCACAATTCCTTCTCTGCCTGCCTCTGGCTGTTGCTTGTTAACATTTTTATAATTTTTTTTTTTCCATTTCTCCTCCTTTTCCCTTTTTTTTTTTTTTTAAGTAGTTTGGGCACAGTTTGTGGGGTTTGGGGTGGGATAGGGGGTGGAGGGAGGGGAAGGATCTCTGTGAATTTTTTTTTTTTTTTAAATTTTTTTTTTCTGGGGGAGGGGGAATTGCATCCCCGGTGCCCTGGGGTCTCACCTGTCCTCTCTTACCTGTCTGTACCTGTAATAAAGTTGCCACGGTGAGAACGTGCTCTGGTAGATGTGTGCCGCAGCGGGCTCTGCCTGGGGGGGCTCCCCCCACCCCCAGCCCCCACTGACAGCGAGGGCTGAGCCCTGGGGGGGGTGGGCTGCCCTGCCTGGGGGTCCCTGCTGGCCCAGGGCCCCCTCTGCAGTGTCTGTCTGTGCCCCCCGAGGGGGGGGTCCCTGCCCTGCTGGAGGTGCCCCCCCTTCCCCTGCGCTCCCCTTCCTCTGCTGCCTCCTCCCCACCCCCCTTGGGGGTATCCCGGGGGGTCTCCCCCTCCTCAAACCCTCACAGCAGAGGGTTCCCCCCTTTGCTGGCTGCTTGTGCAGAGCCCCCAGACCCCTCCCAAGGGGCGTGCCCAGGTCGGGGCCCCTCCCTGCCCCAGGTCCCGAGGCTGCCGCTGCCATCTCGGTGCTGGGGGGTCCCTCTGACGCCCTTTTCTCGTTGCAGGCTCTCCTCGGAGACCGGGGGCATGGGCAGCAGTTAGGGGGTCCCGGACCCCCCGCCTCGCCATCCATCTGCGGCCCCTTAGCACCGACCCAGGTTTTAAACTAGTTTGTACATTTTCGGTTCCTCCAGCCTCGCGCCACTCACCAGGTTCAGTTTGTTTCAAGAAAGAAAAAAAAAAAAAAAAAAATTTTTTTTTTTTTTGTTTTGGTTTTTTTTTTTTTTTTGTTCTGTTTTTCGGGGTTACATTTTTTTTTTTTTTTTTCCTCTCAAATTAAAAGCATTTTAATTCCTTCGTTCAGCTGGTAAAAATTGCTGAACCCCAAATCTTAGTTTTATAAAGCTTCTCTCTCCTCTCCCCAGCCCCCAGCACCTTCTCCCTTCCTCTCCCCGTTTTTTCGGCTCATGAAATTTCTGTTTTTGTCATGAGATGTAAGAGTGGAAGAAAAATGAAAAAAAGGCAAAAAAAAAAAAAAAAAACATTTCAGTTTAGTTCTGTAACGTCAGGAAATTTTTCAAAAAAAAAAACTGAATAAAAAGATGGACTGGAGCTTTTCCTTGTGAATAGAACCTGCAGGATATTTTGGTTAATGGATCTGCCTGTCTCAGTCTTTATTTGAACCCCCCTGGCTGCTCCCAGTGCTCCCAGTTTGCTTCTGGAGAGGGATGAAACACCCCAGCTGGTGTTGGGGATCCTTCCAGGGGCTGGAGAACCAACCCAGTGCTCCCAGTATGGCCCAGTTGGGTCCCACTGGAATGGGGTGAACCCATTCCCATACCAGGCCCAGGAGCTGTGACCCCTCTGTGGAATTTTTTGGGGGTTCTTCCCCATCTCCCCCCAAACTGGTTTTCAATGGGAACCTGCTGTTGGTTCTGTTCCCTCTCTGCTCGACCCCCGGGGGTGACACAGACCCCACAAACCCCCCCCCCACCCCTCCCAGTGCCACCAGTAAGGAAGGGGAGGCTCAGCCCCCCCAGTGTCAATTTGGGGTGTTTCAGTGGGACCCACACCAGCAAAGGACCCCCAGAGCCCCCCCAAGAGCAGCAGCAGTAGAGAGCAATAGATATTTATATAAATATTTGGGGCTGTACAAGTGGGGGAGTGCAGGGGGGCGTGGGGGGCGCACAGGTCACAGGCCCGGGGGGGCTGTGGGCCGGGGGGGCCCCTCGCCGCTGCCTGAGTGATCCAGCTCTGCACTGTCACAGTCCGAGTCCTCGGAGACCTGGGGTACAAATGTCAGGGGGTGGGGGGCCATGGGACCCCCCTCCCCCCTGCCGACCACACTGGGGGGCTCAGAGACCCCCACCAACCCCATGAGAGCCATTCCTGGGGTGCTTGGAACCCCCTTTGCCAACAGTCTGGGGGCTCAGAGACCCCCCCCCCAAATCTGTGAGACCCATTCCTGGGGTGCTTGGGACCCCCTTTGCCAACAGTCTGGGGGCTCAGAGACCCCCCCCCCCCCCCAAACCCGTGAGACCCATTCCTGGGGTGCCTGGGACCCCCTTCCCTCTGCCAACAGTCTGGGGGCTCGGAGACCCCCACCAAAATCCACGGGGACCATTCTGGGGGGGCTCAGAGGACCCCCTTCCCTTTGCCAACTCCATCTGGGGAACTCAGCAACCCCCCCCAAACCCGTGGGGACCATTCCTGGGGTCCCTGCGGCCCCCCTTTCCTCTCCCCCCCCCAGCTGGGGGGCTCAGAGACCCCCACCAAAATCCACGGGGACCATTCTGGGGGGGCTCAGAGGCCCCCCTTCCCTTTGCCAAACCCGAGGGGACCATTCCTGGGGTGCCTGGGACCCCCCTTCCTCTCACCCCCCCCCCCATTTGAAGTGCTCAGAGACCCCCCCTCACCCCCATGCCCGCCCCGGGGAGGGGGCGCATCACCTTGGTGGGGCTGAGCCCCCCGTGCCGGCGGCCGGGCCCCTCGGGGGGCGCCGCGTCCAGCGGGATCTCGGAGCCCTGGGACAGCAGATCCTCGGAGCGATCATCGGGGCGCTCGTCCGTGTTGGTGCTGCCCACGTCGGGGGTCGCGCTGTGCGACGGTTCGCTCGTGTGACCCTCGTCGCCGTCGCCGTCCGAGAAGTTCTCCGAGCTGAAGGTGGACAGCGACTGGCGCTTGCTCATCCCCGGGGGCCACCTGGCGAGGGGCGAGGGGGGCCGGGCGTGAGGCCGCGGTGGGCTGGGGTGGGGGTCCGGACACCCCCGGACCCTCCCGGTGCCCCCGGGCCCGCGGGGGGGGGCGCACCCACCTCTGCCGCAGCGGCAGCTCCACCTCGCTGTCCACTTCGCCCTCCTCCTCCTCCGACGAGACCCCCCGTTTCTGGGGCACAGGGGGGGCGTGTTGGGGTCCTCCTGGTGCCCTCCGGGAGCGACCCTCAGTCCGGGCCCGCCGCCGCCCCGCGAGGGATTCCTGACGCCCCCTCCCCAAGAGGAATCCATCCCCCCTCCCCCCGGGGACTCCCCCCGTGTCCTCGCCCCCCTCCAAAGGGTCCGTGGGTCTGGGGTCTCACCTGCCCGCGGGTGACGGCCGCCCGGTACAGCAGAGCCGCGGGGGTCAGGTGCTGCCCGGCGCCCCCTTTGCCCCCCCGGCCGGCGCCGCTCTCCCGCTCGGGCTCCCCGGGAGTGGGGGGCTGCGGCGGGGGGGACCCTTGGGTGCCCGTGGCGCCCTCGGGTCCCACATCAGGTACCGCGGCCGGGGGGGCCCCCGCGGCCTCCAGGGTGCCCCCGAGGATGTCGGGGCTGGCGGCGGTGGCGGGGGGTCCCCGGGGGGTCCCGGCCTCGGGGCCCGGCTCCCCGCAGCCCCCCCGGGGTCCCGCCTTGCGGTGGCGCCCCTTGGCCCGGCGGCTGCGCCCGGGGGACGGGGGGCCCTTGGGACACCCCGGCAGTGCCACCTGCGCCATGGCCGCGTCCAGCTTGGGCAGCAGCACCTCCGGCTTCAGGATGTCGGGGCTGCACACGGGGAGCGACACGGGGAGGGGCTGTGGATGGGGGTCCCGGCACCGGGGCCGCCTCTGGGCTATCCAAAGAACCCCCCTCCCTCCGCGGGACACCGGGATCCGCAGCCCCAGAGCTCCCCCAAGCACCCCAAACCCCCACTCCGCAGACCCCGAACATCTGCACATTTCCCCCTTCAAGAATCCAGACACCCCCAGTCCCTTAAACGACCCCAAATCCAGACCCCCCAATAACTGCGCACCCAGAGCCCCTCCCCAAAAGCCCCGACACCCCCGTCCCAAATTACACAGCCCTCCCAGCCCCCTAAACCACCCCACATCCGCATCCCCTCAACCCAAACCGCCAGCGCCCCCATTTCCCCCATGCGCCCCCACCCAGAGCCCCCAGCCCCGCTCACCGCTTGCCGTGGGGCGAGAGCTTTTGGGGCACGTTGCGTTTCTTGATGAGGGTCTCGACGGCGTTGCCGTGCAGGAGCCCCCGCGGCACCCGCGGCTTGAAGAGCCCGGGGTAGCGCTTCTCCAGCGCCTGCTCCCGCCTGCCACGGGCCACGCGTGGGCACCCGCGCCCCCGCCCGTGGCAAGCGGGGCCCGGGGAGCGGCCACGGGAGGGCCGTGGGGTGGACAAAGGACTGGCCACGGCCAGGAGTGACCGTGGGATGGGTACAGGGCGTGCTGGGGGCGCTGTTTGGGGGTTTATTTAGGGGTTTATTTGGGGGTGCTGCCCACCCACCTGAGCAGCTCCTTCTCCTTGAGCTCCAGCTGCAGCATGAGCGCGCTGAGCTCCATGTAGAGGTTGTTGGCTCGCTCCAGTTTCCGCTCGTAGTGCTCCCGGATGTCCAGCGCGTGCCTGGGGACACGCGTGGCGTCAGCACACGGGGCCGGGGACACCGGCCGGGGGACAGGGACAGGGATGTCCCTGTGCCCCGCCACCCCCAGCGCCCCCCGTGCCCCCAGCACGGCCCCACCGCAGCTCCTCGCGCCGGCGGTTGATCAGCTCCTCCTCCAGCCGGTGCAGACACGTCCCCTCCGACTTGATCTTCTCGAAGTGCAGCTTCACCTCCTCCCGCCACTCGGCCTGCGGCGGGGGGACAGCGCTGTCACTGCCCCCTGTCATTGCCCCCTGTCACTGCCCCCTGTCCCCTATCACTGCGCCCTGTCACTGCCCCCTGTCCCCTGTCACTGCCCCCTGTCACTGCCCCCTGTCCCCTGTCCCTGTCCCCTGTCACTGCCCCATGTCACTGCCCCCTGTCCCTGTCCCCTGTCACTGCCCCCTGTCACTGCCCCCTGTCCCCTGTCACTGCCCCCTGTCCCCTATCACTGCGCCCTGTCACTGCTCCCTGTCCCTGTCCCCTGTCACTGTCCCTGTCACTGCCCCCATCCCCTGTCACTGCCCCCTGTCCCTGTCCCCTGTCCCTGCCCCCTGTCCCTGCCCCCTGTCACTGTTCCCTGTCCCCTGTCCCTGTCCCCTGTCACTGCCCCCTGCCCCCGTCACTGCCCCCTGTCCCTGTCCCCTGTCACTGCCCCCTGTCACTGTCCCCTGTCCCCTGTCACTGCCCCCTGTCACTGCCCTCTGTCACTGTCCCCTGTCACTGCCCCCTGTCACTGCCCCCTGTCCCCTGTCACTGCCCCCTGTCACTGTCCCCTGTCCCTGCCCCCTGTCACTGTTCCCTGTCCCCTGTCCCTGTCCCCTGTCACTGCCCCCTGCCCCCGTCACTGCCCCCTGTCCCTGTCCCCTGTCACTGCCCCCTGTCACTGTCCCCTGTCCCTGTCCCCTGTCCCTGTCCCCTGTCCCTGCCCCCTGTCCCTGTCCCCTGCCAGTGTCCAGCTCTGGCCATCCCGGACACCGCAGGCTCTGCCCACTGCAGGCACTGGGTGCTGGGTCCTGTGGAACTGGGGGCACTGGGGGCACTGGGGGCACTGGGGGCACTGGGGGTACCTGGGATTTGAAGTATGTCTCCTGGGGGGTGGACAGCACATCGGCCGAGGCGATGTCCAGGTGCAGCAGGATCTGGCGGAAGGACGGCCGGTTCCGGGGCTTGCTGTTCCTGGGGGGAAGGACACGGCCCTGAGGGGGGGCTGGGGGGTCCTCAAGGTGCTGAGGGAGTCTGGGAGGTCTCAGGGGGGTTCTGGAGCAGGCTGGGAGTGCTGGGGGTGCTGGGGGCGGGTCCAGCAGGTTTTGGGGAGCAGTGGCAGAGGAGGGTGCACAGGACACATGGGGAGTACCAGGGGACCCCTGCCCTGCCCCTGCCCACACAACCCTGTCTGTGGGGGGCTCCCCCGTGCCACAGGGCCCACAGAGTGTCCCCAGGGTGTCCCCAGGGTGTCCCCAGAGTGTCCCCAGGTGTCCCCAGGTGTCCCCGTGGCCACTCACCAGCACTGGCGCAGCAGCACCTTGAAGCCGTCGGGGCAGCTGGAGGGGACGGGCAGGTGGAGGCTGTTGCTGCCCACGCCCCAGATTATGGCCGACGAGTCCACGTCCTTGTAGGGGATCTCACCCGTCAGCAGCTCCCACAGCACCACCCCGAAGGACCTGAGGGCACCCACGGCCCCGTCACCCACAGCTGTCCCCGTGTCCCCCATGTCACTCCCAGTGTCCCCAGTATTCCCAGTGCCCGGATCTCTGGTGCCCTCCATGTCCTTGGCATCCCCACAATGTCTCCTGTCCCCACTTTCTGCCCCTGCTGTATCCCCAGTGCCCCCACTGCTGTCCCCATTGCCCCCACAGCTGTCCCCACTGCCACCACAGCTGTCCCCATTGCCCCCACTGCTGTCCCCATTGCCCCCACTGCTGTCCCCATTGCCCCCACAGCTGTCCCCACTGCCACCACAGCTGTCCCCATTGCCCCCACTGCTGTCCCCATTGCCCCCACTGCTGTCCCCAGTGCCCCCACTGCTGTCCCCAGTGTCCCCAGGGCTGTCCTCACCAGATGTCCACCTTCTCGGACACGGGCTCGTTGCGGATCACCTCGGGGGCCATCCAGGCCACGGTGCCGGCGAACGACATCTTGGTGCTCTTGTCAATGAGCTCCTTGGAGGTGCCGAAATCCGAGATCTTCACCACATCGTCATAGGTGATGAGCATGCTGGGGACACACGCTCAGTGACACGCCAAGGACACGCCAAGGACACGCCAAGGACACGCCAAGGACATGCCAAGGACATGCCAAGGACACGCCAGTGACATGGGGACAGTGGCACCGTGGGCATGCAACTGCTGTGAGCACCACTGGGTCACGGCACGGACATGGACAGGGACAACATGGACAGGGCAGGGGACAGCACCAATGGGGACAACACTGATACAGACATAGCTCTGGCATGGACAGGGCAGGGGACAGCATGGACACAGCACCAACATGGGACAATGCCAACATGGCCATGGCACTGCCATGGGACACCACCATGGATGTGGGACACCATGGCACATGAGTGTGACACTCATGAGACACGAGTGTGCTCCTGTGGAGGGGACACCACCACATGCACAGCTCGGCCACCACAATGAGCACGGCACTGTCACGGTCACGAAGCCACCAGGAGTGGCAGTGCCACCGTGACACGGCTCAGGGACACCGGCAGGGACATGGCACAGCCCAGGACACGCCCGGTCCCGGCACAGCACCCGCCCCACGGTGCCCCCGCCCCACGGGGACCCCACCCCACGGGGACCCCGAGCCCCGTCCCCGCTCACTTGGGCGACTTGAGGTCGCGGTGGATGATCTTGTGCAGGTGCAGGTAGTTCATGCCGCCGGCGATGCCCATGGACCAGTCCACCAGCAGGGACGGGGTGACCTTGCGGCCGGCGCGCAGCACCTCGTAGAGCTGGCCCTGGGCGCAGAACTCCATGATGATGCAGTAACAGGGGGCCTGGGTGCACACGCCCCTGCGGGCACAGCGCCACCTCAGCGCCCGCCGGGGCCACCGCGGCCACCGCTCCGGCCAGGACACCCCTCCAGGGTCCCCCTGCCCGCGGCGCGCCCGTGACTTCTGTGGCTGTGCCCAGGCTGTGTCCATCCAGTGTCCATGCTGTGTCCATGCTGTGTCCATTCCATGCCAATGCTGTGTCCATGCTGTGTCCATGCTGTGTCCATGCTGTGTCCATTCCATGCCAATGCTGTGTCCATCCAGTGTCCATGCTGTGTCCATGCTGTGTCCATGCCATGCCAATGCTGTGTCCATGCTGTGTCCATGCTGTGTCCATTCCATGCCAATGCTGTGTCCATCCAGTGTCCATGCTGTGTCCATGCCATGCCAATGCTGTGTCCATGCCATGCCAATGCTGTGTCCATGCTGTGTCCATGCCATGTCAATGCTGTGTCCATGCTGTGTCCATTCCATGCACATTCCATGTCCATGCCATGTTCATGCCGTGTCCATTCCATGCACATTCCATGTCCATGCCATGTTCATGCCGTGTCCATCCCCATGCTGTGCCCATGCTCCAGCATGCACCATGCCATGCCCATGTCCCATTCCTGCAGTGTCCCCATGCCCATGCTGTCCCCATGCCCATGCTGTCCCCATGCCCGTGGTGTCCCTGTACCCGTGGTGTCCCCATTCCTGCAGTGTCCCCATGCTTGTGGTGTCCCCATGCCCATGGTGTCCCCATTCCTGCAGTGTCCCCATGCCCATGGAGTCCCCATTCCTGCAGTGTCCCCATGCCCATGGTGTCCCCATGCCCATGCTGTCCCCATGCTTGTGGTGTCCCCATGCCCATGGTGTCCCTGTACCCGTGGTGTCCCCATTCCTGCAGTGTCCCCATGCCCATGGTGTCCCTGTACCCGTGGTGTCCCCATTCCTGCAGTGTCCCCATTCCTGCAGTGTCCCCATGCTTGTGGTGTCCCCATTCTGGCAGTGTCCCCATGCCCATGGTGTCTCCATGCCTGTGGTGTCTCCATGCCTGTGGTGTCCCCATGCCTGTGGTGTCCCCATTCCTGCAGTGTCCCCATTCCTGCAGTGTCCCCATGCCCGTGGTGTCCCCATGCCCGTGGTGTCCCTGTGCCCGTGGTGTCCCCATTCCTGCAGTGTCCCCATTCCTGCAGTGTCCCCATGCCCGTGGTGTCCCCGTGCCCCCGCCGGTGCCAGCAGCCCCCCGCTCACTTGAAGGTGATGATGTTGGGGTGCTTGAGCTTGCGCAGGTGTTTGATGTCGGTCTCCTTCAGGTCCCGCACCTTCTTCACGGCCACCTCCTCTCCGTGGAAGCGGCCCAGGAACACGGCGCCCTGCGCGCCGCTGCCCACCCACTGCAGGTCCAGGATCTCCTCGAACGGCACCTCCCAGGGGTCTGCGGGCAGCGCGGGCATGGCACCCGCCCAGCGGGACCCCCGGGGCACCCCCGGGCATGGCACCCGCCCAGCGGGACCCCCAGAGCACCCCCGGGCATGGCACCCGCCCAGCGGGACCCCCAGAGCACCCCCGGCATGGCACCCGCCCAGTGGGACCCCCAGGGCACCCCCAGCACCCTTATCCCCATGGCGCACCCACAACCATGGCACCCCCAAACCCACACCCCTCCTTTATCCCCCCACCCCTTCTTTTGCACTTCACCCCCTCTTTTCTCCTCACGCCCTCCTTTGTCCCTCTCACCCGCACATTTACCCCCTTGGACTCTGCTTTGAACCCCCTTTTCCCCCCTTCTCCCCGTTCTCCACCCCCCGTCCCCTGTCCCGGTGCCGGTGCCGGTTCCGGTGCCGGTGCCGCTCACCCTCGGGCGGGTGCTTGTGCTCGGCCGCGTACGCTTTCCCGATCATTGTCCACACGGGCTTGAGGCAGCCGAAGAGCCCCTCCAGGAACCCGCCCCCGGCCTGGCAGCGCAGGTGGGCGGCATCGGCGGCCAGCGGCCCCGCGGCCTCGGGGCCGAGCTCGGGGGGCCGGGGTCCCCCCCGGCGGGGCCAGGCCTCGGGGGGGGCGCTGGGGGCGGGCAGCACATCGCGCAGGACGCACTGGGTGGGGGTCAGCTCCTGCTCGGGGGTCCCGTCCGACGGCAGCGCCAGCGACGGCGATGGGGTGCGGGTCTCGTGCAGGCAGGCCATGGCCGGAGCCTGCGGGGCGAGCGGGCAGCGGGATGGGCGAGTGGTCAGTGGGATGGGCGAGCGGTCAGCGGGATGGGTGAGTGGTCAGGGGGATGAGCGAGCGGTCAACGGGATGGGCGAGTGGTCAGCGGGGCGAGCGATCAGCGGGATGGGCGAGCGGTCAGCGGGATGGGTGAGTGGTCAGCGGGATGGGCGAGCGGTCAGCGGGATGGGCGAGCGGTCAGTGGGATGGGCGAGCGGACAGTGGGATGGGCGAGCGGTCAGCGGGGCGAGCGGTCAGCGCTGCCCTCGGGCACCCCGGAATTGGGGACGAGCCCCTTCCTACACGTGTGAGCCCCCCCAGGACCCCCGGGCTCCCCCGGCTGCACAGAGGTACGAGCCCGTGGGACCAAACTCGCCCGTGACCCCCCAAACTCGCCCGTGACCCCCCAACTCGCCCGTGACCCCCCAAACTCGCCCGTGACCCCTTTGCACACCCGCGCCCCCCCTCCGGCACGCTCGCCCCCCGCTCCCCCCCTTGTGCCCCCCAAAGCACCACGGCGGGGTCACCGCCGGGCACGCGCCACCGGCTCGGGGGAAACTGAGGCACGAGGGGTCCCCGGGGCGGGGGACAGTTGCCATGGCAACAGCGCGCCCGGCGATGATGTCATCACTGAAATGGGGGGGGGGTTTGAGTCACGGGGGTGGCGGGGGAAGGGCTGAACGTCACCCCGAGGGACCCGCGGGGGAGGGGGACACGACCCCGCCCCTCCAGGTGTCGCGTGTGTCCCCCCGTGGTGACATCACGTCACACGGTGACGTCATCGCGGCTGGGGATGGAGCCTCCCCCCCACCCCCCCCTCCCCGGGGAAACTGAGGCAGGAACGGGGGGAGCAGCGCCCGGGGGGGCTCGGGACAAAGCGGGGACGGGGTCGTGTGCGCGACACGCGACAGCGCCGGGCCCGTGTCGCGACAGCGCGGCGTGGGAGGAGGGGAGCGGGAGCGGAACAGCGCCCCCGCCGGCGCGTCATGTCGGGACACGGCGCCCTGTCGCGACATGCGGAGGGTGCGGGGGATGCTGCGTGACGGGGGCAGGGGGCGCGGGGGGGTTCCGCACCCACGGGGGCGACACACGGACACGCGCCCGGACACGCGGACACGCGCAGTGACGCGGGGACGCGCGCACACGCGCGTGTAAGAGGTCACGAGCGCGCGCACGGGTGCGGGGGTGCGGAGGGGGGATGGGGGGGGTCGTGCGCGTGCACGCGCGTGTGCGGGAGGCCGCGCGCGTCCCCTCCCCCCCTCAGCCCCCCCCACCCTGCGGGGGGAGGGGAGGGCGCGGCCCCCCCGGCCCGGGGGCACCGGGGGATGGAGGGGACGGTGACCCGCCCTCGGTACCGGCCCCGGTACCGGTACCGGCCCCGCTGCCCCCCCCTCCCCATCCCGGCTCATCCCCGGTGCTGCCCCCGCCCCCCCCATCCCCGCGCATCCCCCCCGAGCCGGTGCCGGTACCTGCGGGGGCTCCGGGCCCCGAGCCCGGGGATGCGGGAGATGCCGGGGGGTCCCGGGGGGGTCCCGGTGCCGGGGGGGTCCCGGCGGTGCCGGTGCTGGTGGGGCTGGGCCCGGCGGGCGGGGCCGGTACCGGGGCCGGGGCCGCGGTCGGGGCGAGCGGCAAGAACGGCCCCGCCCGACGGGAACGGCCCCGCCCCGGCCCCGCCCCGCGCACCGGAGAGACCGGCACGGGCACCGGGAGCCCCCCCGGCAGCGCTGCGGGACCCGGTACCGCACCGGGAACCCGGGACCCCCGATACTGCACCGGGACCCCGGTACCGCACCGGGAACCCGGGACCCCCGATACTGCACCGGGACCCCGGTACCGCACCGGGAACCCCGCTACCGCAGCGGAACCCGGTACCGCAGCGGAACCCCGATACCGCACCGGGACCCCGATACCGCACCGGGAACCCCGGTACCGCACCGTGAACGCGGTACAACACCGGGAACGCGGTACCGCACCGGGACCCCGATACTGCACAGGGACCCCGATACTGCACCGGGACCCCGATACTGCACCGCGACCCCGATACCGCACCGGGATCCCGGTACAACACCGGGACCCCGATACCGCACCGTGAACCCGATACCGCACCGGGACCCCGATAATGCACCGGGACCCCGATACCGCACCGGGACCCCGATACCGCACCGTGAACCCGATACTGCACCGGGACCCCGATACCGCACCGGGATCCCGATACCGCACCGGGACCCCGATAATGCACCGGGACCCCGGTACCGCACCGTGAACCCGGTACCGCACCGTGAACCCGGTACCGCAGCGGAGAGACTGGGACCAGGACTCAGATACCGCAGCGAGACCCCTCCCCCGGCACCGGGGACCCCCCTGACAGCGCACCGGGACCCCGAAACGGCACCGGGACCCAAATACTGTATCAAGACCGTCCCCCGGCACCGGCAGGGACCGGCACCGGGAACCCCGCAGCGGGGGGACCGGCACTGGCACCGGGACCCCCCGATACCGCACCGGGACCCCGACTCTGCACCGGGACCACCCCCCGATACCGCACCGGGACCAACCCCCGTACCGGGGGGACCGGCACCGGGACCGGGACCGCCCGATACCGCACCGGGACCAACCCCCGTACCGGGGGAACCGGCACCGGGACCGGGACCGCCCGGCCCGAGCGGCACGCGGGGCACCGGAGCCATCCCAGTGCTCCCAGTACGGGGGTCCCAGCGGTCCCATAGGGGTGGCCCTTTCATCCCCTGGATCCCAGTGATCCCAGTATGAGTGTCCCATTGATCCCAGCGATCCCAGTGCTCCCAGTATGGGTGTCCCATTGGTCCCAGCGATCCCAGTGCTCCCAGTATGGGTGTCCCTTTGATCCCAGTGCTCCCAGTACGGGTGTCCCTCGGTCCCCAGCGCTCCCGGTGTAATCCCAGCGCTCCCACTCTGACCAGTGTCCCCTCTGCCCCATTGTCCCCATTGTCCCCATTGTCCCCATTGTCCCCTCACCCCCTCGGGGGGAAACTGAGGCACGACCCCCATCCCCCAGCACCACGTGACCCCGCTTCCCGCCCCTCTGCGCTCCCGCCGACCCCTCGGCGCGGGCGGTTGTGGGAAGCGTAGTCCGCCGAGGTGTATTCACTGCGGCTGCGCGCGGTGCGGGCCGCGCCGGGCGGACTACATCTCCCAGCAGCCCCCGCGCGGCGCGGCGCTCCCGTGATGCCGCGCGCCCCCTGGCGGCGCGGGCGGCGGCCGGAGCGGCGGGGATGAGCGAGGAGGGGGCGGGCGGGGCCCGGCGGAGCGGCGGCGCCTTCCCCAGGTACCGGCACCCCCGCAGCCCCCCGCAGCCCCCCGGAGCCCCCCGGAGCCGCCCGCGGCTCCCCCGGCACCGGCACGGCCCCGCGCGCGGCGGCGGCGGGCAGGGGGAGGGGCGGCCTAGGCCGGGCGCGGGCCCCGGTGGGGGCGGGGGGGCGCGGGGCCGGCCCGGGGGGCGGGGAGGGGACGGGGCTGTCCCGGAGCGCGGCGGCGGCGCCGTCCCCGTGCCCGAGACCCGGTGCCGCCCCTCGTGCGCCCGGCGGGAGTGC
>NC_136682.1:275253-373309 GCF_903797595.1 Erithacus rubecula | reverse complement strand
AATTAGCCTTCCATTCTAGTATTAGCCTTAATTTCTAAAATTAGCCTTAATTTTAAATGTTAGTATTACTTTCTAAAATTTGCTGTAAATGATAAAATTAGCCTTAAATTCTAAAATTAGCCTTAATTTCTAAAATTAGCTTTAATTTCTAAAATTATCAATAACCCACTAATAACCCATTAATAACCTATTAATATTAAGAAAACCAAACAGAAAATGCTTTGCATTAAATGGAATTAAGTGGAATTAAATGGAATTAAATGGAATTAAATGGAATTAAATGGAATGAAATAGAATTAAATTGAATTAAATGGAAATAAATGGAATGAAATGGAATGAAATGGAATTAAATTGAATTAAATGCAATTAAATTAAAGGTTCAGGAGTTGCATTTCCAAGAATCCAGAGTTGAATTAAAACACTTTAATCACATTTCATTGGATTCTGCACCCAAGTTTGTGATTTTCCTGATTTTTTGCTCTTTTTCTACCTTTTCATTTTTCTATTTAAATTACACACCAAGAGTTCTGGGGGCACTGAACATCCCTGGAATGACAAAATTTTGGATTTTTGTGTCTGGTTTTGAGGGTAGGATTGTCCATCACAAATCCCCCTGCATTTTGTGACAGCAAGAAGGATGTGAATCATTGAATAATTGACTTTTTGCCTTATTTAATATGAAAGCATAAAGCTCTTGATAGGTTTTACCATAATAATTTTAGAAGGAAAAGGTGATTTTTTTTGGGGATTTCACCTCCCCAGGGTGGGATTTTGGGGTGTGTACAGCACCAGGCTGATCCTGTGAGTCCCTTCCCTAATTCCAGGTGAGGATGGAGATCCTGACCCAACCTCATCTCACCTTTGCCCCCCTGTTTTCTCTTTTATTTTTTTTTTTTTTGAGGGTAGGATTGTCCAGCACAAATCCCCCTGCATTTTGTGACAGCAAGAAGGATGTGAATCATTTCAATAATTGACTTTTTGCCTTATTTAATATGAAAGCATAAAGTGCTCTTGATGTGTTTTACCACAGTAATTTTGCAAGGAAAATGTGATTTTTTTTTTGGGATTTCACCTCCCCAGGGTGGGATTTTGGGGTGTGTACAGCACCAGGCTGATCCTGTGAGTCCCTTCCCTAATTCCAGGTGAGGATGGAGATCCTGACCCAACCTCATCTCACCTTTGCACCCCTGTTTTCTCTTTTATTTTTCTTTTTTTTGAGGGTAGGATTGTCCAGCACAAATCCCCCTGCATTTTGTGACAATAAGAAGGATTTGAATCATTTCAATAATTGACTTTTTGCCTTATTTAATATGAAAGCATAAAGTGCTCTTGATAGGTTTTAATACAATAATTTTAGAAGGAAAAGGTGATTTTTTTTTGGGATTTCACCTCCCCAGGGTGGGATTTTGGGGTGTGTACAGCACCAGGCTGATCCTGTGAGTCCCTTCCCTAATTCCAGGTGAGGATGGAGATCCTGACCCAACCTCATCTCACCTTTGCCCCCCTCTCTTTTCCATTCCTGCAGCTCTTTTCAATCACAAGCTGTTCCCTACAGTCCCAGCAGCTGATGCAGAGGAGGGTGACCCCAGCAGTGCCATTAACTCTGGTTTAATTCTGCAGGTATATAACAGAGTTTGTAAACCTAGGCAATGTTTCAGCTCTGCGCACTTTCAGGGTTCTGAGAGCTTTGAAAACTATTTCTGTAATTCCAGGTAAGGTTGGTGTTTAGCTGTTGGGTACAGGCCCCTGTGAGTGATGTATTGCTTTGTCTGTAGTGGTGGTTGGATTTTATTTTATTTTATTTTTTTTTTTTATTTTTTTGGTGTGTGGTATTGTCATGGTGTTTTTTGTGTGTGACCTCCCTCATTGCAGATATGTCACAGAGTTTGTGGACCTGGGGAATGTCTCAGCATTGAGAACTTTCAGAGTTCTCCGAGCTTTGAAAACTATCTCTGTAATTCCAGGTGAGAACCATTCAGCATTACAGGCTGGCCTCGTGGTTTTTTTCCCCTCTCTCAGTGTTTTCCCCTCCTTTCCTGCACTGCTCATTCCTCACAAATGGCACTGGGATCTTATTTTATTTTATTTTGGATGGGATTTGCAGTCTGTGTAACAAATCAAGGCTCCTGGGCCATCAAATTCTGGGATCAACAGGTTATTGCTCCATATTGTCCCTTTGTATTCACATTTCAGACTGATCTCTGGAACTAAAGCCAGGCTTAAAAGTTTAATTTTAGGTGAAAAGGATCAGGCTCCTCCTCAGGCTGAACAGTTTCTGGCTCAGGGACTCACCCTGTTATTTTAGAGTTGCTTTAGGAATAAATTTGTAAAGCAACAGAGCAAAACCCAACCAAGATTAAAACCTTTTTGCCCATTTTCTGTAGCTGGGCTTGTCAGTACCAGCCTTCCCAAAACTGCTTCTGGATTTGTGACTCAGCTGGGTGTCACAGGCTGAGCTGTGCCCCTTCCTCTATTTTGGGACATCATGGACTGAAAACCGCAGAATTCTGCTTTGGGTTGGGAGGGACCTTAAAGCTCCTCTTGTTCCACCTCCCTCCATGGGCAGGAACACCAGTTTAATCAGAGTTTAATCAAGTTTTTTAAGCCCAGTTTAATCACAGCTCTGTCCAGCCTGGCCTGGAACAATTCCTGATCCTGAATTCTTGTGCAGAAAAGCTTCATGCACGTGGTTTCTCAGAAGTTCCCCTAATTCTGAGCTCAGGCTCAGGCCCTCACACCTCTCCAGTTTTCTGATTTCCATCTGCTCAGCCTCTTCCAGAGTAACTCCTCCACCAGTTTTGGTCTCAGTTCCTTTGTGGTTTTGTTCCCTGGTTCTGGAGTTGTGATTCTGCTTTCCCAGCCTGTGGAATTGTTGGGAATTATTTTGTGCCATCCCAGACTGCCAACCCCATCAGCTGGAGCTGCCTGTTGTGCATGATGATGATGATGATGATGATGATGATGATGATGCTCCTACCTGCCACCTGCTTTTTTTTTTTTTTCTTGCACCCAGTGAGAAATGCTGGTTCCTACTGAGCCTTCCTTCATGTCTGGTGATTTTTAAGAGCAAAAAAAACCTTTTAGCAGTGGCTCTGAAGGGCAGCTGCCATTCTCTCAGCCTGCTCCAGAGAGTCATTACCCTGCTCAGAGGAGAAGCATTGATATTAAAACCAGTTTTGCCTGTTTTTTGCTTTTTTAATTGCAGCAGAATGGAGCTGGTGCAGCTTTGAGGAGCTGTGTGACAGCATGAGTTGTGTTCTGCAGGCAGCAGAACAGCTCAGTTTGGGGTCATTCCATGCAATTCCAAATTGATTTCAAATAAAATCATTTCAAATTTCAGGGGTTGAGACCGAGCCCTGCTGAGCTCAGCACATTTTTTAATGTAGTTTTGATTGGAGGGATGATTTGCTGCATATTTTGGTTGAGTAAAAGGGGTGATTTGCCCCCACACAGCCAAGTTTGGGTGCTGGGGGCACAGAACATCCCTGGAATGGCAAAATTTTGGGGTTTTGTGTCTGTTTTTGGGGGAGGATTGTCCAGGTGTGTTTCTGCAGCACAAATCTTGTCCCCCTTGCATTTTGTGACAGCAGGAGGGGTGTGAAGCATTTGAATAATTGGCTTTTTGGGTTATTGAATGTGAAAGCATGAAGTGCTCTTTATGGATTTTTCCACAATAATTTTGCAAGGAAAAGGTGATTTTTTTATTTTTTTTTTTTAAGATTACACAGAATATTGAAATCTAAAGGAGTTTAATTTCTGCTTCAGCTCATGGACTGGGAATTTTAACTCTGTGCTGAGCTGCTGAAAAACTCAGTGTTTTGAGTGCTATCAACACCTTCTGTCAATAACTGGAATTAAAATGTGTTGGACACAAGATAAAAATGGGAAAATTACCAGGATTTGTCATGCCACAGACAAAACTCCATGGTCTCTATGGATCTGTGTGACATCCATGAGCTAAACCCCCAAAATTCTGGGATGGATGCTTTCCTGTCCCTTTGTATGCACATTTCAGACTGATCTCTGAAAATAAAGCCAGGCTTAAAAGTTTAATTCCAGATGAAAAGGATCATATCCCCTTAGTCTTTTTTTTTTGGTGGTGAAACTGTGATTGTCTCAAGAAAAAAAAAAAATTCTCTATTGGGACTTGAGTTCTTCTGTTTGAATTTCCTGATGCCACGTGGGGACACACCTGGATCACAGCTGGATTCCAGGAGAAGTTTGGATAGTGGAAGGAAATGATGCTTCCAAATAAAATTCTTTTCTCAGGGATGCCCCTGCAGCTGTTTAGTTTGGAATCTTGGTGTGGCTCTGGCCTCTGGTGGTCTGCAGGGTTTTTTTAGGAGGAGGTGGGAAGGGATCAATATTTCTGATCCAAAATGTTCATGTGATCTCAGCTGGAACTTGGATCTGTCTGGCCCCAAATCCAGTTGTGATTTATTGTTTTTTCTCCTTCCTCTCTTTTCTGCTTATTTATAAACTATAGAATCATCCCTCTTAACACTGATTAAAGAGATCTGATTTAATGTTGTTTCTGCATCCAAAATTCTAAAAATCAATGCTGAGTTCTCCCCACTCATGAATTCTGCCTCTCACACAGCAGTGTGGGAAACCAGCAGGATAACTTTTGGAATATTTGACTTTTTTTCCTGAGCCTGTCAGTGATGCCAGTGGCCTCAGTAAATCCCAAAGCTCTGGGTGAAACCCTGTAACCAAAGCCACCACTGGAAAGGGAAATTCTGCTCCTGCAAAGGGAGGGAAGTGCTGAGACAGTTCAGGATGGGGAGAGGTGAAGGTGTTTGATCTCTGTGGGTTGTTGTAGAATGTTCCAGCACTGCTGAACGTGTCCAGAGGGAATTTGTGGCAGCAAATCCCAACTTGATCCTCATTTGACAAACCATGTGTGCAGGAAATGATTCCCCACATTCCACAGTCCTGCTCAGCCATTCTCAGGGACCAGCACTGGGATTTGGGGTTGTTCTGCCCATCCCTTGCCCCCATCCCAGTGTTGCACTGGCTGGAAAACCAAACCCCACACACTCACTGCCCCCATTTACAGCCACAGCCTTTCCCAGGCACTGTGTTAATTTGGATTTTCAGTGGGTTTTCCTCCTTACAGGAGTGATTTCCAGTCTTGTTTCCTTCTCCACAGGCTTGAAGACCATCGTGGGTGCCCTCATCCAGTCTGTGAAGAAGCTGTCAGATGTGATGATCCTGACAGTTTTCTGTCTCAGTGTCTTTGCCCTCATTGGGCTCCAGCTGTTCATGGGCAATTTAAGGAACAAATGTGTGATTTGGCCAATTAATGTGAACGAGACTTTCCTGGATAATGGCTCCAGGGGCTTTGACTGGGAGGAATACACCAACAATATGTGTAGGTATTTCTGCAGTGAGGCTCCCCAAAACCTCCTGACTTCCAGCATATGCTGTGTCTGCTTTTCACAGTAAAAACAGAAATTGTTCAGGTTTTTTCTCAGGTTTTTTTAAAATAATCTTTTGTTGAGATGTTCCTAGTTGAGTTCATCCTATAAAAGAATTTAGATGTGCTCTTCTAGCTAAATATTTTATCCAAAATATAATTTTACTGATAAATTTTTCAGCAGTGCTTTTGAGGGGGGGCCTTTTAAGTGAAGGTTTAATAATGTTATAATAATGTTATATATATTAAATCCTCTAACTCCATATGTGTGTGAATGTAATCTCTTTTTCATCTTCAGCAAATTTTTACATCATTCCTGGTGCCCCTGACCCTTTGCTCTGTGGTAACAGCTCAGATGCAGGGTGAGTTTTTGCCATTCCCTTTTAGGCAAAGATGTGGGAATAGGAATAACAGATTTTTATGAGGAAAATTAAAATAGAAATGCAGTATTACAGAGAACAATCTTAAAAACACTGACAGAGTTAGAATGTAACCTGACTCAGTTTTTTTGCAGATGTGGTTTAGTTGAAGCAGTGTTTTTGTAGAAGGGTGCAGGTGTTTTGGTTTTTTTTGAAGGTTTAGGGATGGTGTGGAAAGGTTTGGCTTTCCTCTGGAATTTAGTGGAAAGAAGGTATCTTTCTGTTTAAAATTTCAGTTTTTCATTTAGGTTGGAAAGGCTTGGCTTTTTTTTTTTTTTTTTTTTTTTTGACTAGGGCATCTTTTAATGAGATGATATAATTTTATTAGTTATACAGTGGGACTCCTGATTAGCATATGATATATTAGCAGATGATATATATATGATATTTGGAGGGAGGATGGGTTGTGGAAAAGATAAAGATTATTGTTTTACTTAGTTTTAAAGATGGCCCATTAGCAGGTGGTATATGTAATGGAGATAAGGAATTACCACCCAACAGATGGTGACAGAATCCACATTTCTGGCCACATTAACTTAATTAAATTAACTTTCTGTGCCTCTCCAGGCAATGCCCAGAGGGGTACACGTGCATGAAGGCAGGAAGGAACCCCAACTATGGCTACACAAGCTTTGACACCTTCAGCTGGGCTTTCCTGGCTTTATTTCGCCTTATGACTCAGGACTTCTGGGAAAACTTGTACCAATTAGTGAGTGAACTCCTCTCTGTGGTGTTGTGCTTTGTGGGGAGAATTTGGGGATAAAGCAGGAAAATGGGAGAAGCTTTGTTTGATTCTTTCTCTCAAAAAGAGTGCAAGTAAAGCTTCACAGTGAGGTTTTTATTTTTGGAGGGAGGGAGGAAGGGGACATTACCTGGCAGTAATTGAAGTCCAGAAGGAATTGGTGGGTCCAGCTGAGCTGTGAATTAATTCAGGAGCCTTGTGGGCATTCAGCTCTGCTCACAGAGGGTGCTCAGCTCTTTGGAGGGCAGAGAGTTTTCTCATGACCTGAGGGTGCTTTGAGCACCTTGCTGAAGCAGCTTTTTCCTGATTTGGTTTTAAGGGAGTCTGAGCATTGGGTTTCACCCTGTGAATTCTTTTAGGTTTGTATCTTGGATGTTCCTTTAAAGGAGGAAGGTGGATGTCACCTTTTGTGTTCGTGGCTGAGCAATGTGCAGTGTCTCAACAGGGAAAACGCTGAGCTGGGGAATATTCAGCACTGCTGGATTTTCTTAGAAACATTCAGGTCAAGAAACTTGGGATCAGCTCATGCATCTCATGTCAGAGAAACCTGAAATTGCTTCATTTTCCCTTCTCTAATCCTTGTGCTGTTCTTTTCCACCTCCAGACTTTACGAGCAGCAGGGAAAACCTACATGATCTTCTTTGTGCTGGTGATCTTTGTGGGATCCTTCTACCTGGTGAACCTGATCCTGGCTGTGGTGGCCATGGCCTACGAGGAGCAGAACCAGGCAACCCTGGAGGAGGCAGAGCAGAAGGAGGCAGAATTCAAAGCCATGTTGGAACAATTGAAAAAGCAACAGGAAGAAGCACAGGTGAGAAAAAAAAAAGAAATTCCTTGCTGTGAGGGTGGTGAGCCAGGCTGCCAGAGAAGCTGATTTTACTACTTGCACAAGCAGACTGTAAAAATTCTAACAAATTCTGGCTGCAGGTTTCTTCCAAGGAGAGAATAAACATCTCAGTCCTGCCTCAAAGTCTTTTACTCAGGTGCATTAAGGGTGCATGAAAAGGGAAGGTGCATGAAAAAGGAAGGTGCATGGAAAGGGAAAATTCTGCTCCTGCAAGGGAAGGAGATAGTTTAGTTGAGCAGGAGAAACCCAAGATGTGGAGACTTAAAGGTATTTGACCCTTTAAGAGTCAAAAATAAGGAAGTGGAACTTAGTCTGTAAGTAAGAAAGAGTAAACTTCGTTAAAGCAGAAAATTGAGCTTTAATGGTGGCAAAATATGATTTATTTTTGCTTCCTTTGCCTGCACCCTCAGGCTGCTGCCATGGTCACCTCGGCAGGGACGGTGTCTGAAGATGCTGTGGAGGATGATGGTGGGGGCAGGATGTCCAGGAGCTCCTCAGAGATCTCCAAGCTGAGCTCCAAGAGCGCCAAGGAGCGGCGCAACCGGAGGAAGAAGCGCAAGGACAAGGAGCTGTCGGAAGGGGATGAGAAGTGTGACAATGAGAAGGTGTTCAAGTCAGAGTCTGAGGATGGCATGAGGAGGAAAGCCTTCAGGCTGCCAGATAACAGGCTGGGAAGGAAGTTCTCCATCATGAACCAGGTGCTTTTCTGCTCCTTCACTGATGGTGGTGGTTGCTCGAGGTCAGGAGAATAATTCTGGTTTAGATTCCTGTCAGAGCCTCAAAGGTTCTGCCCCTGTCCTGAACTGTGGAGAACATTTAGGGCTCAGGTTTGACTCTCACACACATTTCCCATGGCAGGAGGGACTTCCCAGTGCAGAGAGCAGGGTCAGAAATTGCTCCCTGTGAGGGTGGGGAGGCCTGGCATGGATTGCCCAGAGAAGCTCCAGTGCTGGGAGGGTCCAAGGCCAGGCTGGACAGGGCTTGGAGCAGCTTGGGGCAAAGGTTCTGATGTCTGGAAAGGCTGAGCTGGAACAGAGACCAGGCAGAGCAAAAGGAATAAAATAGGAATTTATTGATAGGATAAAACAGGAATTTATTGAAAGGCAGTACAAGAGCCTGTCCAGGGCTACACCCAAATCAAATCCAAGATGGATCCTGGCCATGAGTTTTACACTTTTTTAAGTTTTGGTTCATATTGGGGCCAGTTGTCCAACCACAGCCCCAGGCTATGAAATCTCAGCTCCCTTTCCTTCCCATTGTTCCTGATTTTTGGGTACCAGTTGTCCTTGATTCTCTGGCTCAGAAGGAATTGTTTTGTCCAACTCCACCTAACTTGAAGTTTCAGAGTTACACACCAAGCAGCAGAGAATCTAAAAATATCAAAGTTAAAACCCAAGGCATCAGGGTGGAACCATCCACCCCAATGGCAGGGGGTGGAGCTGGACAATCTCCAAGGTCCAAACCAAACCAAACCAAATCAAACTATTCATGATTCTAGGAGAGCACCAAGATGCTTCCCAAACAAAAGAATTTGTGATTCTAGGAAAGCACCAAGGTCCCTGCCAAACCAAACCAAACCAAACCAAACCAATCCAAACCAAACAATTTGTGATTCTAGGAAAGCACCAAGGTCCCTGCCAAACCAAACCAAACCAAACCAAACCATTTGTGTTTCTAGGAGAGCATCAAAGTCCCTCTCAAACCAAACTATTAATGATTCTAGAAGAGCACCAAAGTCCAACCAAACCAAACCATTTGTGATTCTAGGAAAGCACCAAGATCCTTCCCAAACCAAAGAATTCGTGATTCTAGGAGAGCACCAAAGTCCCTCCCAAACCAAACCAAACCCAACCAAACCAAACCCAACCAAACCAAACCAAACCGACGAATTTGTGATTCTAGGAAAGCACCAAGGTCCTTCCGAAACCAAACCATTTGCAATTCTAGGAGAGCACCAAAGTCCCTCCCAAACCAAACCACAGCATTTGTGTTTCTAGAAAAGCCCCCCAGCAGTGCCTGTGCCCACCCTCCTCACTCCACCCTGCCCTTGTCCCCAGTCTCTCCTCAGCATCCCAGGCTCGCCGTTCCTCTCGCGCCACAACAGCAAGAGCAGCATCTTCAGCTACAAGGGCCGCTTCCGCGAGCCGGTGTCGGAGAACGAGTTCGCGGACGACGAGCACAGCACGGTGGAGGAGAGCGAGGGCAGGAGGGACTCGCTCTTCATCCCCATCCGGGGCCGCGACCGGCGCAGCAGCTACAGCGGCTACAGCGGCTACAGCCAGGGCAGCCGCTCCTCGCGCATCTTCCCCGCACTGCGCCGCAGCCTCAAGAGGAACAGCACCGTGGACTGCAACGGCGTCGTGTCGCTCATCGGGGGCCCGCCCTCCAGCATGCCCGGGGGGCGCATCCTGCCCGAGGTATGGTGGAACCAAGAGGATTCCAGCCAGAAATGTGGTTTTGTGGAGTCCTGGTGTGAGGAGGGGTGTATGCTAAGAAAGGCAGGAGGTTGTCTTTGAGTTGGAGGATGTAAACTACTTTCCTTCAAATTATTGTGATTTGGAAATTAAGGGGCTCTCAGGCAAGGATAGGGGAATGGGAATAACAGTTCTTTGCTAGGAAAATTAAAATAGGAATGCAGGATTACAAAGAACAATCCAAATACTGGCTGGAGCATCTCCCAGTGGGATGATGGAATTTTATCAGTCATGTACTGGGACTCACTGGCCATGAACAGGAGATATCTCCTGGAGGGAGGATGTGCTGGGGGAAGATAAAGATGATTGCCCAGCTGGTTTAAAGATGGCCCATTAGCAGATAATGTGTGCCAGGAGATCAGGGGCACTGCCACACCCAGTTTGTAACAATGACCCATTAACAGGAGATATCTCCCACAGGGATAAGATTCACTGCCACACCCAGTTTTTAACAATGACCCATTAACAGGAGATATCTCCCACAGGGATAAGATTCACTGCCACACCCAGTTTTTAACAATGACCCATGAACAGGAGATATCTCCTGGAGGGAGGATGGGCTGTGGAAAGATAAAGATGATTGCCCAGCTGGTTTAAAGATGCCCATTAGCAGAGAATACGTGCCAGGAAATCAGGGGCACTGCCACACCCAGTTTTTAACAATGACCCATTAACAGGTGGTAGCTCCTGGATGAAGGGTGGGTCATGGGAAAGATAAAGATGATTGCCCAGCTGGTTTAAAGATGCCCATTAGCAGATAATGTGTGCCACAGCAGGTGACAGAATTCACATTTCTGGCCACATCAACCCAACACACAAATAGTGTGGATGGTTCAGACACTCCTTTAGGGCCCCCGTGAAACTTTGTCCCATGAGATAAGAAATCCTTTTCAAACTCAACAATCCTCCTCCTTCCTCTCCAGCTTGCTGGGAAGAATAATAATTTAAAAAAAAAGGCTTGGAATGGAGACCTTAATTAAATCCTATTAATAGTAGGCTTGGTGTGTTGGGGTGATTTGTACAGAGCTATTTAAAGCCTGGGAATGGGAAAAACTAACCCAGTTTTCAAAGGTAGTTGTGAATATTCTTCACCATAAGATAAAATATTTGAGTGTTAAAATGAAATGTAAACAATTTTTTCTCTGAATTTTCTCTGAGGTTTTCATCAATTCCAGGGGCAGCTGTTAGCAAAATAACGAGTTTGTAAAATATTCCTTTTGTAATTGTTGAATTCTCCTGTGGCTTTTTGTAATTACTTGAATGAATTGCTATTGAGCAAACCTTTTAGTGGATCAACATTTCAGAGTGCAGAAGAGAAACAAAGCTCCAAACACAGAATATCACTTGGGAAGGCACAGAAGAATTTGAATTTAATTGAAACAACATAATTTGAGAGAGACCTAAATCGATTATTTCTGAGAAAATCTGGATACCAAGCCTATAAATTCCAAGCTGGTTTTTTTTTTTTTTTTAATTATTGGAATTCTTGCAACCTGTTTGACCCTAATTAGTTGTTTTAAGCATCATTTGCCTACCTGGTTTTGTTCTTCCTTAGTCGGCACATTAATTCAGTTTATTTTTCAGTATTTAATCCTCTAACAGGGCATGGATGTGGTGACCAGCACAGTGTAGAGAAAAAGTAATAATTAGCAGTTATTGTACTAAAAAAAGCTCAGTTATCTGTCAGTACCCAGGATTTTCTGGCAATGCAGAGCAATCCTCAGAGGGAAACTGAGGAAGGGCCAGCTCTGAATACAAGGTCACCCTTCCAAGGTGGAAAATTTTGGATTTTTACATCCCTGTAGTGGCACAGAACTGGTTCCATGCTGGGCTGGACTGGGAGAAATCCCCATGAGGTCTCCTTGATGTGGCTGAGCTTGTTTCATTCTAATTTTCACACAGAGATTTTGAAATAAATGTTGATACTGTCAAATTATAAACTTGATTAATTTGTGTGGCTCAGGTGAGGCTGGTGTGGATTTCTCACTCTGACCAAGCTGCTGGTGGGAATCACTGCCCATCTGCTGCAATTAATTACATTGTGTATAATTAGAAATGTTCTGTAAATTACAGTCTGTAATTTGCTAAGAGAAAAAGGGATCCAAGAGAAAAAGGGATCCAAGAGAAAAAAGGATCCAAGAGAAAAAAGGATCCAAGAGAAAAAAGGATCTAAGAGATAAAAGGATCCAAGAGATAAAAGGGATCCAAGAGAAAGAGGATCCAAGAGAAAAAAAGGATCCAAGAGAAAAAAGGATCCAAGAGAAAAAAGGATCTAAGAGAAAAAGGGATCCAAGAGAAAAAAGGATCCAAGAGAAAAAGGGATCCAAGAGAAAAAGGGATCTAAGAGATAAAAGGATCTAAGAGAAAAAAGGATCTAAGAGAAAAAGGGATCCAAGAGATAAAAAGATCCAAGAGAAAAAGGGATCCAAGAGAAAAAAGGATCCAAGAGAAAAAAGGATCCAAGAGAAAAAAGGATCTAAGAGATAAAAGGATCCAAGAGAAAAAAGGATCCAAGAGGAAAAAGGATCCAAGAGAAAAAAGGATCCAAGAGAAAAAAGGATCCAAGAGAAAAAGGGATCCAAGAGATAAAAGGATCCAAGAGGAAAAAGGATCCAAGAGAAAAAGGGATCCAAGAGATAAAAGGATCCAAGAGGAAAAAGGATCCAAGAGAAAAAGGGATCCAAGAGAAAAAAGGATCCAAGAGAAAAAAGGATCCAAGAGAAAAAGGGATCCAAGAGGAAAAAGGATCCAAGAGAAAAAGGGATCCAAGAGAAAAAAGGATCCAAGAGAAAAAAGGATCCAAGAGAAAAAGGGATCCAAGAGGAAAAAGGATCCAAGAGAAAAAGGGATCCAAGAGATAAAAGGATCCAAGAGGAAAAAGGATCCAAGAGAAAAAGGGATCCAAGAGATAAAAGGATCCAAGAGGAAAAAGGATCCAAGAGAAAAAGGGATCCAAGAGAAAAAAGGATCCAAGAGAAAAAAGGATCCAAGAGAAAAAAGGATCCAAGAGAAAAAGGGATCCAAGAGGAAAAAGGATCCAAGAGAAAAAGGGATCCAAGAGATAAAAGGATCCAAGAGAAAAAAGGATCCAAGAGAAAAAAGGATCCAAGAGAAAAAGGGATCCAAGAGGAAAAAGGATCCAAGAGAAAAAGGGATCCAAGAGATAAAAGGATCCAAGAGGAAAAAGGATCCAAGAGAAAAAGGGATCCAAGAGAAAAAAGGATCCAAGAGGAAAAAGGATCCAAGAGAAAAAGGGATCCAAGAGAAAAAAGGATCCAAGAGAAAAAAGGATCCAAGAGAAAAAAGGATCCAAGAGAAAAAGGGATCCAAGAGGAAAAAGGATCCAAGAGAAAAAGGGATCCAAGAGATAAAAGGATCCAAGAGGAAAAAGGATCCAAGAGAAAAAAGGATCCAAGAGATAAAAGAAATTTAATTTTGGTTTGACGACTTAAAATTGTGGAGGGAGGTGGGAAGTACAGAGGGACACAGAGAAAATAAAAAAATCCAAACTATAAAAATGCAGACTAAGGCTCAGAGAAATCTCCATGATGTGAATTTTTTCAGGGCACCACAGAGATTGAGATCAGGAAGAAGCCTGGGGGGTCCCTGCTGGTCTCCATGGACCAGGTGAACGCATCCTATGGGAGGAAGGACAGGACCAACAGTGTCATGACTGGGCTCACCAACACCCTGGTGGAGGGTAGGTGGATTTGGGATGGCAGGGTGGGCCTGGAGCAGAATTCCTGGGGCTGGAGAATGGGAATGGGGTGGATTTTTCATCATAGAATTACTGGAATTCTCAGTGGTAAAAACTGGGAATGGGGTGGATTTTTCATTACAGAATTCTTGGAATTCCCAGCACTGAAAACTGAGTGTGGGGCTTTTTTTTTTTTTTCATGTTAGAATTCCTGTAATTCTCACTGCTAAAAACTGGGAATGGGGTGGTTTCTTCATGCTAGAATTCCTGGAATTCCCAGTGCTAAAAACTGGGAATGGGGTGGTTTCTTCATGATAGAATTCCTGGAATTCCCAGTGCTAAAAACTGGGAATGGGGTGGTTTCTTCATGATAGAATTCCTAGAATTCCTAGGATTCCTAGCACTGAAAACTGGGGATGGGGCAGTTTTTTCATGCTAGAATTCCCAAAATTCCTAGGATTCCTAGCACTGAAAACTGGGGATGGGACAGTTTTTTTCATGCTAGAATTCCTGGAATTCCTGGGAAATTCCTAGCACTGGGAACTCTAGGATGAAAAAATGTCCCATTCCCAGTTCTCAGCACTGGGAATCCTGGGAATTCACTTTTCCATGGGAATTTCCCAGAGCCTAAAGGGGCTCCAGGAGAGCTGGGGGTGGACTTTGGACACAGGGAATGGCTCCCACTGCCAGAGGGCAGAGCTGGAAGGGATATTGGGAATAAATTCTTCTCTTTGAGGATGGGATTGCCAAATAAAATTCCCAGGGTCAGGTTGGGCAAGGCTTGGAGCAACCTGGTGGAATTCAGCTCCCCCTGCTTTAGAGCATATTCATGCATGGTTTTGTCTAAATCTGCTTCTTTTGAGGTCTTTATTGAGAAAATAATATTTATTAGACTTGATTTTAATTGATTTTTGCATCCAAATCCCATCGAGATGGAGGTAAAGGCAGCAAAGAGTTTTCAAGAGATAAAAGAGAAATAAAGAAAAATTTGATAAAGAAGATGCAGGGTGGGGATCAGAGTGTCAGGTAGGGCTGTCCTGTTTCTGAATTTGTCCCAGGCACTGGGGGAACTTTCCTGTGCTGTGGGAATGAAGGGTTGGAGCTGCCCTGGGAGCTGCAGTAGGACAGAAAAACCAGGGGCTGCTGCACTGTGGGAATTCTGCAATGGACAGCACTGAGAGGAGATTTCCCAACGTGTTAAAGAATTCAGGAACAGCCACATGCAGCTGATGATCTCAAATTCCTGCTGCCTCCTGCAATGAAATTGTAGAAAAACTGAAATATTCTTAGGAACAGAGCAGGGTTTTGCTGCTGCTCCCCTCCTGCGCCAACGCCCACGGGCTCCAGTGCCATGGGGCTCTTTTTAACTTCAGAAATTCCAAGGCAACTAAATACTAAGCAACCAGAGAACCAATGGGAAGGAGAGCACAGTGGTCTTTTCCCTCCCCATAAAAAAAAAAAATAAAAGGTGAGGGTGCACAGCTGCACAGCCTGACTGGAACCAGCAAGTCAACAAATGGGGGCAACTCCTCATCTTGTATTTTTTTTTCCCCCTAAGTGTTTGAGATAAGCCAGTGTAAAAATAAGAAAAAAGAAATGGGTACAGCATTTCTGTGTTTGATTTCTGTAAATGGATGTAGTTAGTCTTAATCAGGTTATTCCTGTTGAAAGTCTTCAGCAGTGTTATGTCATCTCTTTCCTCTTTTAGATCTTGTCTGTGTTCAGCACAGAATTCATCTCAGTTATTTAAAAATTGGCACCAAAGGCAGTTTGGAATCTGTAACTTTGGTTTTAACTGTTTTACCTTGATCAGTTCCCAGTTAAATATAGCCCTTCATTTGGAATAATTTGCATTGAATCATCCTGGTGGGGCTGAAGCACAGGGTTAGAACTTGTGGTGACCTGGTGCAGATGTTGTGTAGGGACAAAGGAGGAGCTCAGTAAAATCATGAAATCCCAGAATCCCAGAACCCTTGAGGCTGGAAAAGAGCTCCAAGGTCGTTGGGATTAAACTGTGATTGATCCCCAGAGCACTGAGTGTCACCCTCTGTCATTCCTTGGCATGGGGACCCCAAACCTCCCTGGCCCCCCTTCCCAAGCCTGACCATCCTTTCCATGAAAAACTCCTTCCTAATGTCCAGCCTGTCCCCAAACTTGACCCACCTCTTCTCTCGTGTCACAAAGTTCACATTTTTGTAATCCTTCACCCTCAGAGATGAATCCTGAACTCTAATTTTTTTTTATTTTGTGCCTGCAGAGCTGGAGGAGTCCCAAAGGAAGTGCCCCCCTTGCTGGTACAAATTTGCCAACACGTTCCTGATCTGGGAGTGCCACCCCTACTGGATGAAGCTGAAGGAGATTGTGAACCTGATTGTCATGGATCCTTTTGTGGACTTGGCCATCACCATCTGCATCGTGCTGAACACGCTGTTCATGGCCATGGAGCACCACCCCATGACCCCCGAGTTCGAGCACGTGCTCTCCGTGGGGAACCTGGTGAGGGGAGAGCAGAGCTGGGTGGTGACCACAGATCCTGCTGCAGGATCCTGCCTGGTTCCTGATTTGGGCTTGGGATGCCTGGGTTCCTGATTTGGGCTTGATGGAGTGCCTGGGTTCCTGATTTGGGCTTGGTGGGATGGCTGGATTCCTGATTTGGGTTTGAGATGCCTGGGTTCCTGATTTGGGCTTGGTGGAATGCCTGGATTCCTGATTTGGGCTTGGTGGGATGCCTGGATTCTTGATTTGGGATTGAAGGGATGCCTGGATTCCTGATTTGGGCTTGGTGGGATTCCTGGTTCCTGATTTGGGCTTGGTGGGATTCCTGGATTCCTGATTTGGGTTTGAGATGCCTGGATTCCTGATTTGGGCTTGGTGGGATGCCTGGATTCTTGATTTGGGATTGAAGGGATGCCTGGATTCCTGATTTGGGCTTGGTGGGATTCCTGGTTCCTGATTTGGGCTTGGTGGGATTCCTGGATTCCTGATTTGGGTTTGAGATGCCTGGATTCCTGATTTGGGCTTGGTGGGATGCCTGGATTCCTGATTTGGGCTTGGTGGGATGCCTGGATTCCCGATTTGGGATTGAAGGGATGCCTGGATTCCTGATTTGGGATTGAAGGGATGCCTGGATTCCTGATTTGGGCTTGGGATTCCTGGATTTCTGATGTGGGCTTGGTGGGATTCCTGAATTCTTGGTATGGAATTGGTGGGATCCCTCAATTCCTGATGTGGACTTGGTGGGATTCCTGGATTCTTGATTTGGGCTTGGTGGGATTCCTGGATTCTTAATGAGGAATTTGACTTAGAATCACTTCTTTATCAAGGCTTAGCCTGAAGATCAGAAGGAGGAATTTAATTCTTGAAATCCTCACCATATGTGGGTATAGAACAGAGAAGCCTGGCTTAATTAATTCAGAAATTAAGCCCAAAATGACTCTTTGCCTGTTCCTTGTCTGCCTCTCCTCCCCACTCCAGGTTTTCACTGGGATTTTCACAGCAGAAATGTTCCTGAAGCTCATTGCAATGGATCCATACTATTATTTTCAAGAGGGCTGGAACATCTTTGATGGATTTATTGTCTCCCTCAGTTTAATGGAGCTGAGTCTGGCAGATGTGGAAGGACTTTCTGTGCTGCGATCTTTCCGATTGGTATTGCGTATTCCAATATTCTATATTCCAATATTCCAATATTCTATATTCCAATATTCCATATTCCAGTACTCCATATTCCAATATTCTAATTTTCCAGTATTCCAATACTCCAGTATCCTAGCATTCCAATATTCCAGCATTCCAATACTCCAGTATTCCAGCATTCCAATATTCCAATACTCAAATATTCTACTTTTCTAATATTCCCATATTCCATATTCCAGTATTCCAATATTCCATTATTCCATATTTCAGTATTCCAATATTCCAGTATTCCATATTCCATTATTCCAATACTCCATATTCTGATATTCCAGTATTCCAATACTCCATATTCCAATATTCCGGTATTCCAATATTCCAGTATTCCAATATTCTAATATTCTAGTATTCCAATATTCCAATATTCCAACATTCCCATATTCCAATATTCCAATATTGCATATTCCAGTATTCCAATATTCCAATATTCCAATATTCCAATACTCTTTATTCCAGTATTCCAATATTTCAATATTCCATTATTCCATATTCCAATATTCCAATACTCCATATTCCAATATCCCAATTTTCCAATCCTCCATATTCCAATATTCCAGTATTCCAATACTCCATATTCCAATATTCTATATTCCAATATTCCAATAACTAAGTACAAAATCCCCAAATTTCCAATAAGGTTAAGCATTCTCTGCTCCCGTTGTAACCTCAGTAGCAGAAGCATGGATTTACCTTTATCTAAAATACCAGGTGGTTGCTGCTTAGGAAATTCTGCTTTATTTAAGATTTCTCTGTTTGTTTGGTTTTTTTTTGTTTTGTTTGTAGCTGAGAGTCTTCAAACTGGCCAAATCCTGGCCCACCTTGAACATGCTGATAAAAATCATTGGCAACTCAGTGGGCGCCTTGGGCAACCTGACTCTGGTTCTGGCCATCATCGTGTTCATCTTCGCCGTGGTGGGGATGCAGCTCTTCGGCAAGAACTACAAGGAGTGCGTGTGCAAGATCAACCCCGAGTGCGAGCTGCCGCGCTGGCACATGCACGACTTCTTCCACTCCTTCCTGATCGTGTTCCGCGTGCTGTGCGGGGAGTGGATCGAGACCATGTGGGACTGCATGGAGGTGGCGGGGCAGGCCATGTGCCTCATCGTCTTCATGATGGTCATGGTCATCGGCAACCTGGTGGTCAGTGTAGGGGTTGGGTGGGCAGTGCAGGGGGTGGGCAGTGCAGTGGGTGGGCAGTGCAGGGGGTGGGCAGTGCATGGGGTGGGCAGTGCAGGGGGTGGGCAGTGCAGGGGGTGGGCAGTGCAGGGGGTGGGCAGTGCATGGGATGGGCAGTGCAGGGGGTGGGCAGTGCAGTGGGTGGGCAGTGCAGGGGGTGGGCAGTGCAGGGGGTGGGCAGTGCATGGGATGGGCAGTGCAGGGGGTGGGCAGTGCAGGGGGTGGGCAGTGCATGGGATGGGCAGTGCAGGGGGTGGGCAGTACATTGTCTGGGCAGTACATGGGGTGGGCAGTGCAGGGGGTGGGCAGTGCATGGAGTGGGCAGTGCATGGAGTGGGCAGTGCAGGGGGTGGGCAGTGCAGGGGGTGGGCAGTGCATAGGATGGGCAGTGCAGGGGGTGGGCAGTGCAGTGGGGGGCAGTGCAGGGGGTGGGCAGTGCAGGGGGTGGGCAGTGCGGGGGTGGGCAGTGCAGGGGGTGGGCAGTGCAGTGGGTGGGCAGTAAATGTAGTGGGCAGTAAATGTAGTGCTCAGTAAATTTAGTGCTCAGTAAATTTGGTGCTCAGTAAATTTAGTGCTCAGTAAATTTGGTGGTCAGTTCATTGGGTGGGCAGTACATTGGATGGGCAGTACATGGGGTGGGCAGTAAATCTGGTGGGCAGTAAATTTGGTGTTCAGTAAATTTAGTGGTCAGTAAATTTAGTGGTCAGTACATTGTGTGGGCAGTAAATGTAGTGGGCAGTAAATTTGGTGTTCAGTAAATTTAGTGGTCAGTAAATTTGGTCCTCAGTAAATTTGATGCTCAGTACATGGGGTGGGCAGTACATTGGGTGGGCAGTACATTTGGTGTAAATTTGGCGTTCAGTAAATTTGATGTTCAGTAAATTTGGCATTCAGTAACTTTGGTGCTCAGTACATTTGGTACTCACTAAATTTGGTGTTCAGTAAATTTGGTGTTCAGTTAATTTAGTGCTAAGTAAATTTGGTGCTCGGTAAATTTGGCATTTAGTAAATTTGGTGCTCAGTACATTTGGTACTCACTAAATTTGGTGCTCAGTAAATTTAGTGTTCAGTAAATTTGGTGATCAGTAAATTTGGTGTAAATTTGGTGCTCAGTAAATTTTGTGGTCACTAAATTTGGTGGTCAGTAAATTCAGTGGTCAATAAATTTCATGTTCAGTAAATTTGGTGCTCAGTAAATTTCATGGTCCGTAAATTTCGTGGTCAGTAAATTCAGTGTTCAGTAAATTTGGTGTTCAGTTAATTTAGTGCTCAGTAAATTCGGTACTCAGTAAATTTGATGTTCAGTAAATTTGGTGCTCACTAAATTTGGTGGTCAGTAAATCTAGTGCTCAGTAAATTTGGTGCTCAGTATATTTGGCGGTCAGTAAATCTAGTGCTCAGTAAATTTGGTGTAAATTTGGTGCTCAGTAAATTTGATGGTCAGTAAATTCAGTGTTCAGTAAATTTGGTGGTCAGTAAATTTGGCATTCAGTAAATTTGGTGGTCAGGAAATGGTTCCTGATGGGTTTTTTGGTTGTTTCTGGGTGTGGGGCGGTGTTGCCGTGAGAAAGATTATGGAGTGGTGTGAAGAACAGCAGCAGGACACTCTCTTGCTTGGTGCAGGAAAGAGCAGGAAAGAGCAATTTGGTGGACACCCGAACTGCTGGTTTGGAGTTTGTGGGGCACCAGGGCTGGTTTGGAGTTTGTGGTGCACCAGGGCTGGTTTGGAGTTTGTGGGGCACCAGGGCTGGTTTGGAGTTTGTGGGGAACCAGGGCTGGTTTATAGTTTGTGGGACTCCAGGGCTGGTTTATAGTTTGTGGGACTCCAGGGCTGGTTTTGAGTCTGTGGGGCTCCAGGGCTGGTTTATAGTTTGTGGGACTCCAGGGCTGGTTTTGAGTCTGTGGGGCTCCAGGGCTGGTTTATAGTTTGTGGGACTCCAGGGCTGGTTTTGAGTCTGTGGGGCTCCAGGGCTGGTTTGGATTCTGTGGGGCACCAGGGCTGGTTTGGAGTCTGTGGGACTCCAGGGCTGGTTTGGAGTTTGTGAGACACCAGGGCTGGTTTGGAGTTTATGGGGAACCAGGGCTGGTTTGTAGTTTGTGGGGCACCAGGGCTGGTTTTGAGTCTGTGGAGCACCAGGGCTCCTTTGGAGTTGGTGGTGCACCAGGGCTGGTTTGGAGTTGGTGGTGCACCAGGGCTGGTTTGGAGTTGGTGGTGCACCAGGGCTGGTTTGGAGTTTGTGGTGCACCAGGGCTGTTTTGTAGTTTGTGGGGCACCAGGGCTGGTTTGTAGTTTGTGGTGCACCAGAGCTGGTTTGTAGTTTGTGGGGCACCAGGGCTGGTTTGAGTCTGTGGTGCACCATGGCTGGTTTGTAGTTTGTGGGGCACCATGGCTGGTTTGGAGTTTGTGGTGCACCAGGGCTCATTTGGAGTTTGTGGTGCACCAGAGCTGTTTTGTAGTTTGTGGGGCACCAGGGCTGGTTTGAGTCTGTGGTGCACCAGGGCTGATTTTGAGTCTGTGGATCACCAGGGCTCCTTTCCAGCAGTGTTTAGAGCCCCCTCAGCACCCTCAGCCAGTCCTGAGCACCGAGCTCACCCTGGGCATCCCCCTTTACCTCATCCCAGCCTCCCCTCTCCCCCAGGTGCTGAACCTCTTCCTGGCCCTGCTGCTGAGCTCCTTCAGCGCCGACAACCTGGCGGCCACGGACGACGACGGCGAGATGAACAACCTGCAGATCTCGGTGATCCGCATCAAGAAGGGCATCGCCTGGAGCAAGGCCAAGCTGCGCGAGTTCATGCAGGCTCACTTCAAACAGCGCGAGGCCGACGAGGTGAAGCCGCTGGACGAGCTCTACGACAGGAAGGTGAACTGCATCGCCAACCACACCGGCGCCGACATCCACCGCGACGTCGACTTCCAGAAGAACGGCAACGGCACCACCAGCGGCATCGGCAGCAGCGTGGAGAAGTACATCATCGACGAGGAGCACATGTCCTTCATCAACAACCCCAACCTGACCGTGCGCGTGCCCATCGCCGTCGGAGAGTCCGACTTCGAGAACCTCAACACCGAGGACTTCAGCAGCGACACCGACCCCGACGGCAGCAAGGAGGTGGGGAGAGAAACTCGCTCTAAAATCCACATCACTCTCAGTGGAAACCACTCCCAGCAAACAGGACTTTTAATATTTAAAATTAATTTGAGAGGTTTAGTCCAGCAAGGAGGTGGGGAGAGAAATTTGCAAGAAAATCCACATCGGTGTCAGTGGAAACCACTCCCAGCAAACAGGACTTTTAATAATTAAAATTAATTTGATTTGTAAGAAAATCCACATCGGTGTCAGTGGAAACCACTCCCAGCAAACAGGACTTTTAATAATTAAAATTAATTTGAGAGGTTTAGTCCAGCAAGGAGGTGGGCACAGAAATTTGCAAGAAAATCCACATCGGTGTCAGTGGAAACCACTCCCAGCAAACAGGACTTTTAATATTTAAAATTAATTTGAGAGGTTTAGTCCAGCAAGGAGGTGGGCACAGAAATTTGCAAGAAAATCCACATCGGTGTCAGTGGAAACCATTCCCAGCAAACAGGACTTTTAATAATTAAAATTAATTTGAGAGGTTTAGTCCAGCAAGGAGGTGGGCACAGAAATTTGCAAGAAAATCCACATCGGTGTCAGTGGAAACCACTCCCAGCAAACAGGACTTTTAATATTTAAAATTAATTTGAGAGGTTTAGTCCAGCAAGGAGGTGGGCAGAGAAATTTGCAAGAAAATCCACATCGGTGTCAGTGGAAACCATTCCCAGCAAACAGGACTTTTAATATTTAAAATTAATTTGAGAGGTTTAGTCCAGCAAGGAGGTGGGCACAGAAATCCACTCTAAAAATCTACATCACTCTCAGCGGTTTCCACTTTTGGCAAGGAGGACTTCTAATTTCAGTGGTAAAAATGAATTTGAGAGGTTTAGTCCAGCAAGGAGGTGGGGAGAGAAATCCACTCTAAAATCCACATCACTGTCAGTGGAAACCACTCTTGGCAGGGAGGACTTTTAATTCTAGTGTTAGAAATTCATTCAAGAAGTTTAGTCCAGCAAGGAGGTGAACAGAGGAATTTGCAAGAAAAATCCACATCACTGTCAGTGGAAAACACTCTTGACAAGGAGAAATTTTAATGTTAGTGCTGGAAATTAATCTGAGATGTTTAGTCCAGCAAGGAGGTGGGCAGAGAAATTTGGGTGAAAATCCAGATCACTCTCAGTGGAAACCACTCCCAGCAAGGAGGACTCTTAATATTTAAAATGAATTGGAGAGGTTTAGTCCAGCAAGGAGGTGGGCAGAAAAATTTGGGTGAAAATCCAGATCACTGTCAGTGGAAACCACTCCCAGCAAGGAGGGCTTTTAATATTTAAAATTAATTGGAGAAGTTTAGTCCAGCAAGGAGGTGGGCAGAAAAATTTGGGTGAAAATCCAGATCACTGTCAGTGGAAACCACTCCTGGCAAGGAGAAATTTTAATATTTAAAATTAATTTGAGAGGTTTAGTCCAACAAGGAGGTGGGCAGAGAAGTTTGCTTGAAAATTCACATCGGTGTCAGTGGAAACCACTCCTGGCAAGGAGAAATTTTAATATTAGTGCTAGAAATTAATTTGAGAAGTTTAGATTACTATGAATGGTCTCCACTCCTGGCAGGGAGAACTTTTAAGTTCAGTGGTAAAAATGAATTTGAGAAGTTCAGTCCAGCAAGAAGATGGGGCCAGAAATTTGCTCCAAAAATCCAGATCAGTGTCAGTGGAAACCACTCCTGGCAAGGAGGACTTCTAATTTCAGTGATAAAAATTAATTTGAGAGGTTTAGTCCAGCAAAGAGGTGGGGCCAGAAATTCATTCTAGAAGTTCAGATCACTGTGAGTTGTCTCCACTCTTGACAGGGAGAACTTTTTACTTTAGTGCTAAAAATTAATTAGTCCACTGTGAGTGCCTGGAAACCTCTTGGCAGGGACAATTTTTAAGTTCAGTGCTAAAAATTCATTCAAGTTTAGTCTACAGTGAATGGTCTCTACACTTGGCAAGGAGAACTTTTAAGTTTAGTGCTAAAAATTAATATAATAATAATAATAATAATAATAATAATAATAATAATAATAATAATAATAATAATAATAATAATAATAATAACTTCATCCTGCTAATATGAGACATAAGCTGGGTCAGATCAGTGATTAAATGAAGAAACAACTCATGGCAGTGAATGTGAACATTGGCTGAGTGCTGGTGGAGTCTGGTGATTGATTATTGGGAATTGATTATTGACGGGTTTGGGGTTTTTGTGGTGCAGAAACTGGACGAGAGCAGCTCCTCTGAGGGCAGCACCATTGACATCAAACCTGAGGTGGAGGAGGTTCCTGTGGAGGCCCCAGAGGAATATCTGGACCCTGATGCCTGTTTCACAGAAGGTGAGGAGCATTGGACAGCAAGGGCTCACTGATTTTTATGTGTCACAGGAAGATCTTTGCATGTAGAAACTGAAAATTTCCCCCCCTCTGCCCCAAGCTGCTCCAAGCTCATCCAAAGAATCCTAAAGAATTTCTAAGATTTCTGAAGAATTAGAGGTTCTGTAGTAGAATAAGTTGATTTTTGTGCAGCTGATGCCTGAGTATTTTTCCTTTCCTGTGAGTGGCCTCAGTGTCTGTCAGGAGCTGATCCATGGAATTCCCATGGCAAAGATGCTTTAAATGGTTCAAGGTTATTTTATCAGCAAGTTTTCCATTTGTGTCCTCACCAAACAGAACAAGCTGATCTGTCCCCAAATTGATATTAATTCAAGGCACAGAAGTAACAAAACAATCCCAAATCCTAAATCCTAAAAATCCAATCCTAAAATCCTCAAAAATGCAGTTTTATCAGCGTGGTGATATCAAACCTACTTTTAGACAGCGAGAATTGAATATAAATAAATATTTCTCCATAATAAATCTAAAATAAAGGATTTTTTTTTTAACACAAAATGCTGTTTCCTGTCCCTGTTGCAGGTTGCATGCAGCGCTGCAAATGTTGTCAGGTCAACATTGAGGAGGGGCTGGGAAAATCCTGGTGGACCTTGAGGAAAACTTGTTTCCTAATTGTGGAGCACAACTGGTTTGAGACCTTCATCATCTTCATGATCCTGCTGAGCAGTGGTGCCCTGGTGAGTGAAGTGGGTCTTGGGTTTTGGGGGGCATTTAATTCCCCAATTTATTCCCCCCCCCGTTTAATTCCAGACAGGAAATTTGGGGGGAAAAGCAAAGAAAACATAATTCCATCGTGGTGCTGTAAAAAAGGTTTTATTAATGGTTTTAGTTTGGTTTAAATTAAGAATAAAATCTTCAGATCTGGGTTGTGATCCTAGTTTGAGAGGAAATGTCAGGCTTTGGTGAAAAGTAAACCCTGATATCACAAAAAATCCCAAAATCACTGAGGCTGGAAAAGCTTTTCTTAATGGTTTTAGTTTATTTTAATTGAGAACAAAACCTTCAGATCTGAGTTCTGATCCTAGTTTAATTGGAAATGTGAGGATCTGGAGAAAAGTCACCCTGATATCACAAAATCCCAACATCCCAGAGGTTGGAGAAGTTTTTATTAATGATTTTAGTTTATTTTAAATTAAGAACAAAACCTTCACATCTGAGTTCTGATCCTAGTTTAATTGGAAATGTGAGGATCTGGAGAAAAGTCACCCTGATATCACAAAATCCCAACATCCCAGAGGTTGGAAAAGTTTAATGATTTTAGTACAGTTTAAATTAAGAACAAAACCTGCAAACCTGGACTCTGATCCTAGTTTGATTGGAAATGTGAGGATCTGGAGAAAAGTCAACATGATATCACAAAAATCCCAAAATCACTGAGGTTGGAGAAGTTTTTATTAATGTTTTAATTTCATTTAAATTAAGAGTAAAACCTTCACATCTGAATTCTGATTTTAGTTTCACTGGAAATGCCTGATACCACAAAAATCCCCAAAATCTCTGATCTTCCTCCAACACCACAAACCCCAACCTGTCCCTTCAACAAATCCAACTCTCAGTGTTTAATTGATCCATTTGATATCAACCCACACCTTCCCCTCACCTCCTGGCTGATACATCCCATTAATAATAATAATAATAATAATAATAATAATAATAATAATAATAATAAATAATCCCATAAATTAACCAAGCCCTGCTTGTTCCCCAGGCCTTTGAGGACATTTACATTGAGCAGAGGAAAACCATCAGGACCATCCTGGAATATGCAGACAAGGTGTTCACCTACATCTTCATCCTGGAGATGCTGCTCAAGTGGTGTGCCTATGGATTTGTCAAATTCTTCACCAATGCCTGGTGCTGGCTGGATTTCCTTATTGTGGCTGTATGTATCATCTGTTATTTATTTCTGTTGGGAAATTCAATGTTAATCAACAGATTGAATAATCCTGCATAGCTGTGAATTCCCAAATGAAGGTTAAAATCAAAGGGCAAGTCAAGGATAAAACCCAAATCAAGGTTAAAATCAAAGGTTAAATCAAGGATAAAATCCTTTGGGGTTTTTTGGGGGATTTCTGCCCCTGCAGGGATCAAAAATAGATTTTTTAGGAGAATTTCCATGTATGTATCATCTGTTATTTATTTCTATTGGGAAATCCAATGTTAATCAATAGATTGAACAATCCCAGATATCTGTGAATTCCCAAATCAAGGAGAAAATCAAAGGATAAATCAAGGATAAAACCCAAATCAAGGATAAAACCCTTTGGGGTTTTTTGGGGGATTTCTGCCCCTGCAGGGATCAAAAATAGAATTTTTAGGAGAATTTCCATGTGTGTATCATCTGTTATTTATTTCTGTTGGGAAATTCAATGTTAATCAATAGATTGAACAATCCTGCAAAGCTGTGAATTCCCAAATCAAGGAGAAAATCAAAGGATAAATCAAGGATAAAACCCAAATCAAGGTTAAAATCAAAGGGTAAATCAAGGACAAAATCAAAGGGTAAATCAAGGATAAAACCCAAATCAAGGATAAAATCAAAGGATAAATCAAGGATAAAACCCAAATAAAGGATAAAATCCAAGGATAAATCAAGGATAAAACCCAAATCAAGGATAAAATCAAAGGATAAATCAAGGATAAAACCCAAATCAAGGATTAAAACCCTTGGGGTTTTTCTTATGGGATTTCTGCCCCTGCAGGAATCAAAAATAGAATTTTTAGGAGAATTTCTGTGTATGTATCCTCTCTCCTTATTTCTATTGGGAAATCCAATGTTAATCAATAGATTGAACAATCCCAGATATCTGTGAATTCCCAAATCAAGGAGAAAATCAAAGGATAAATCAAGGATAAAACCCAAATCAAGGATAAAACCCAAATCAAGGATAAAATCCAAGAATAAATCAAGGATAAAACCCAAATCAAGGATAAAATGTTTCAGGTTTTTCCGTGGGATTTCTGCCCCTGCAGGAATCAAAAATAGAATTTTTAGGAGAATTTCTGTGTATGTATCCTCTCTCCTCATTTCTGTTGGGAAATCCAATGTTAATCAATAGATTGAACAATCCCAGATATCTGTGAATTCCCAAATCAAGGAGAAAATCAAAGGATAAATCAAGGATAAAACCCAAATCAAGGTTAAAATCAAAGGGTAAATCAAGGATAAAACCCAAATCAAGGATAAAACCCTTTGGGGTTTTTTGGGGGATTTCTGCCCCTGCAGGGATCAAAAATAGAATTTTTAGGAGAATTTCCATGTATGTATCATCTGTTATTTATTTCTCTTGGGAAATTCAATGTTAATCAATAGATTGAACAATCCTGCAAAGCTGTGAATTCCCAAATCAAGGAGAAAATCAAAGGGCAAATCAAGGATAAAACCCAAATCAAGGATAAAATCAAAGGGTAAATCAAGGATAAAACCCAAATCAAGGTTAAAATCAAAGGATAAATCAAGGATAAAATCCTTCGGTGTTTTTCTGGGGGATTTCTGCCCCTGCAGGAATCAAAAATAGAATTTTTAGGAGAATTTCCATGTGTGTATCATCTGTTATTTATTTCTCTTGGGAAATTCAATGTTAATCAATAGATTGAATAATCCTGCAAAGCTGTGAATTCCCAAATCAAGGATAAAATCAAAGGATAAATCAAGGATAAAACCCTAATCAAGGATAAAATCCTTTTCTGTGGGATTTCTACCCCTGCAGGGAACAAAAATAATTTTTAGGAGAATTTCTGTGTATGTATCCTCTCTCCTTATTTCTGTTGTAAAATCCAATTTTTCCAGATTTAACAATCCCAGATATCTGTGAATTCCCAAATCAAGGATAAAATCAAAGGGTAAATCAAGGATAAAACCCAAATCAAGGATAAAATCAAAGGATAAATCAAGGGTAAAACCCAAATCAAGGTTAAAATCAAAGGATAAATCAAGGATAAAACCCAAATAAAGGATAAAATCCAAGGATAAATCAAGGATAAAACCCAAATCAAGGATAAAATCAAAGGATAAATCAAGGATAAAGCCCAAATCAAGGATAAAATCAAAGGATAAATCAAGTATAAAACCCAAATCAAGGATAAAATCCAAGGGTAAATCAAGGATAAAACCCAAATCAAGGATAAAACCCTTTGGGGTTTTTCTTATGGGATTTCTGCCCCTGCAAGGACCAAAGAGGATTTTCCCAACTTTCTTTTACTGTGCTGAAAATAGAATTTTTCGAGGGGAAAAAAAAAAAAAAAAAATCTGAACTGTGACTTTGAGATGCCTCAACAAAACCTCAGCCATGCTTTGTGTTTTTCTGTGTTGAATCCTATTTTTTTTAACCCAAATTTCATGTCAAGGGGAGGAGCCTTTCCATCCTAACCACCCTTTTGGATGTTATTTTACAGGTTTTCCTCCTCCTTCCCCTTTTCCTGGGTGTGTTTGTGAAGATTTTTCTGGGTGATAATAATGAAAGATTTTGCTTTTCAGTCAGTCTGGGATGATTTTCTTTGCCTGACCTCGCTGCCTGCTGTGTCTCCTGCTGGAATTTCCTCAGGGATAAAAAAAAAAAAAAAAAAAAATCAAAGTTTATCTAAAAGTTCAAAAGAATTTTTTTTTTCTCTGGTGGTTTGGTGTTATCCTGAGGGGAGGGAGCTCGAAAATGGAGGATTGGGTTTTATTTGTTTATGTCACATCTCCATTTGATGTCATTATATTTCTATTTAATTCTATTTATTATATGTATTTATATTTAAATTGTATTTAATTTATATATTTATATTTATATTATATTTATTATTATTTTTATTTGAATTTTTGTTATATTTATATTGTATTTGTTTAAACATATGACAGTATATTTATTTTATATTTATTATATTTATTTATATTTAACTTTATATTATTATATTTATTTTCATATTTATTTATATTTTTATATTTATATTGTATTTGTTTAAATATCTGATAGTATACTTATTTTATATTTATTATATTTATTATATTTATAATTAAATTATATTTAATTTATATTATTATATTTATTTTTATTTTTATTTATATTTTTATTATATTTCTATTCTATTTGTTTAAAGATTAAAGTATATTTATTTATATTTAAATTCTATTTAATTTATATTATTTTATTTATTTTTATTTTTATATTTATTATATTTCTATTCTATTTGTTTAAACATATGATAGCTTATTTAATTATCTTTATTTTATATTTATTATATTATTATATTTACTTATATTTAAATGATATTTATTTATATTATTATATTTATATTTTTTATATTTATTACATTTCTATTCTATTTAGTTAAACATATGATAGTATATTTAGTTATCTTTATTTTATATTTATTATATTTATTTGTATTCAAATTATATTTAATTTACATTTATTTCTATTTTTATATTAAATATGTGCATATTATATTTATTTAAATATATTTAATTATATTAAATATATTACTATATATATTGTTAGCATCATATAATTATATTTAATTTATATTTAATTATATTTATTTTATTTTATTTCCTATATTTATTTTATTTTATTTTATGTTATTTTATTTTATGTTATTTTATGTTATTTTATTTCCTATTTTTATTTTATTTTATTTTATTTTATTTTATTTTATTTTATTTTATTTTATTTTATTTTATTCTGTTTAGATATAAAAAGCAAAGCTCTATGTGGGCATCTATTGTGGCCACCCATTCTTGGGGAAAAAATGGAGAATTGTGGAAAAATCATCTCATTGCAAGTCCCCTGCTGAGCAAGGAGCTGTGCTGGGTTATACTGGGTTATACTGGGTTATACTGGGTTATACTGGGCTATACTGGGTTATACTGGGTTATACTGGGTTATACTGGGTTATACTGGGCTATACTGGGTTATACTGGGTTATACTGGGGTGTGCTGGGCTGTACTGGGTTATACTGGGTTATACTGGGTTATACTGGGTTATACTGGGTTATACTGGGCTATACTGGGCTATACTGGGTTATACTGGGGTGTGGTGGGTTATACTGGGTTATAATGGGTTATACTGGGGTGTGCTGGGCTATACTGGATTATAAAGGGTTATACTGGGTTATACTGGGTTATACTGGGGTGTGCCAGGTTATACTGGGGTTATACTGGGTTATACTGGGCTATAAAGGGTTATACTGGGGTGTGCTGGGCTATACTGGATTATAAAGGGTTATACTGGGTTATACTGGTGTGTGCCAGGTTATACTGGGATTATACTGGGTTATACTGGGCTGTACTGGGTTATACTGGGGTGTGCTGGGCTATACTGGATTATAAAGGGTTATACTGGGTTATAATGGGTTATACTGGGGTGTGCTGGGTTATACTGGGTTATAGTGGGGTGTGCTGGGTTATACTGGGGTGTGCTGGGCTGTACTGGGTTGTACTGGGTTATACTGGGGTGTGCTGGGTTATACTGGGTTATACTGGGGTGTGCTGGGTTATAATGGGTTATATTGGGGTGTGCTGGGCTGTACTGGGTTATACTGGGCTGTACTGGGTTATACTGGGTTCTAATGGGTTATACTGGGCTGTGCTGGGTTATACTGGGTTATACTGGGGTGTGCTGGGTTATACTGGGTTATTCTGGGGTGTGCTGGGTTATACTGGGTTATACTGGGTTATAGTGGGGTGTGCTGGGTTATACTGGGGTGTGCTGGGTTATACTGGGTTGTACTGGGGTGTGCTGGGTTATAATGGGTTGTACTGGGTTATACTGGGGTGTGCTGGGTTATACTGGGTTATACTGGGGTGTGCCGGGTTATACTGGGGTTATACTGGGTTATACTGGGCTGTATTGTGTTATACTGGGTTGTACTGGGGTGTGCTGGGTTATACTGGGCTGTACTGGGTTATACTGGGTTATACTGGGTTATACTGGGGTGTTCTGGGTTATACTGGGTTATACTGGGCTGTACTGCATTATACTGGGTTGTACTGGGGTGTACTGCGTTATACTGGGTTATACTGGGTTATACTGGGTTATACTGGGTTATACTGGGTTATACTGGGCTATACTGGGTTATACTGGGTTATACTGGGATATACTGGGTTATACTGGGCTATACTGGATTATACTGGGTTATACTGGGGTGTGCTGGATTATACTGGGTTATAATGGGTTATACTGGGTAATACCGGGCTGTACTGGGTTATACTGGATTATACTGGGATATACTGGGCTGTACTGGGCTGTCTCCATGGTCAGAATACCTTTGGGAAGTGGCTCAGAAATGCAGGAATTCAGCCCAAAAACCTGAGCAGATGTAAAACAGGATCAGCCCCGAGCAGCACAGCTGGAACAGGCAGGAGAATCCAGATGTGCCAGGCAGGGAAATCAATCCAGATGTGCCAGGCAGGAAAATACAGATGTGCCAGGCAGGGAAGTCAATCCAGATGTGCCAGGCAGGGAAATGCAGATGTGCCAGGCAGGAAAATACAGATGTGCCAGTGTCCTGGTTTGAAGGACAGGTGCCTGCCAATAAAGGCAGGAGCTTCTCTTTGAGATGGAGAATGCAAACCCCCTCCCTCCAAATTATTATTGGAATTTTGAAATTAAGGGGCTCTCAGGCAAAAATATGGGAATGAGGAATAACAGTTCTTTACTAGGAAAATTAAAATAGAAATGCAGGATTACAAAGAACAATCCCAACCCTGCCAGAGTCAGAATCCAAGCTGACACCCGTCAGTCAGTCAGGGTGGTGGCACAGTCCCATTCCATGGTGCTGCATCCTCCTGCAGGGGCAGATGTGGTTCAGCTGGAGCAGTGCTCCTGGAGAAGGTGCAGTTTCCTCTGAAGCTCCAGGGATGGTGTGGAAAGGTCTGGCTTTCCTCTGGAATCCAGTGGGAAGATGGAAACTTGCTGTCCAAAATCTCAGTTTTTCTCTGGGTAGGAAAGGCTTGGCTCCTGCCCTGGCTGGAGCATCTCCCAGTGGGATGATGGAATTTTATCAGTCATGCACTGGGACTCACTGGCCATGAACAGGAGATATCTCCTGGAGGGAGGATGGGCTGTAGGGAAGATAAAGATGATTGCCCAGCTGGTTTAAAGATGGCCCATTAGCAGAGAATACGTGCCAGGAGATCAGGGGCACTGCCACACCCTGTTTTTAACACCTGACCCATTAACAGGAGATATCTCCCACAGGGTTAAGAATCTGCCACACCCAGTTTTTAACAATGACCCATTAACAAGTGGTAGCTCCTGGATGAAGGGTGGGTCATGGGAAAGATAAAGATGATTGCCCAGCTGGTTTAAAGATGCCCATTAGCAGAGAATATGTGCCAGGAGATCAGGGTCACTGCCCCAGCTGGTTTTAACAGATGGTGACTGAATCCACATTTCTGGCCACATCAACCCAGCACAGCCAGGCAGGGAAATCCAGACGTGCCAGGCAGGAACATCCAGATGTGCCAGGCAGGAACAGCCGCCCCCACAGCTGGATCTGGACCCAGTCTCAGGCTCCCCAGGCAGAGCAGAGCAGAGCTGTGCAGCCTGTGGATTTCTCTGTATTCTTTCCCATAGGTCCCTTTAACATTTCTGGCTTAGATTTCACGGCGGCCGCCGGGATCGCGCCGGGTAAAGGGCCAGGGTAAGGTTTTTGTTTGGGCTCTTCCTTCCACAGCCCCTCTCTCTCTCTCCGTGTGTGTCTCTGCCTTTTTCTCTCTCTCTCTCTCTCTCTCTTTCTCTTTCTCTCTCACTGATCTCTCCCCTCTGTTCTTTTCTCAATTGCATTATTTCCTTCCAGGTCGGTTCAGACAAGTGAAGTAGGCAGCTGGTGTCATGGCTTCGGTATTTGGGGCGGCCCAGGTTGGCTCCTGGGCTGGGCAATCAGGGTTAGGGGATCCAATCTAACAGTCTGGAACATATTTTTTTTTTCTTTCTTTTTTTATTTTTTTTCTTCATTTCCTTTGTTTTTTTTTTTTTTTTCCCTTCTTGTTTTTTTATTTTTTTCTTCTCATTTTTTTTTTTTTCCTTTTTTTTTTTTTTTTTTTTTTTCTCTCTGTTACTTTTTTCCTTCCTCTTTTTTTTTTTTTTTTTTTTTTTTTTTTTGTGTTCCTGGTTCTTTTTTTCTATTTTTTTTCTATTTTCTGTGTAGGTCTCTTTAGTCAGCCTTATAGCTAATGCCCTGGGCTACTCGGAACTAGGTGCCATAAAATCCCTTAGGACACTAAGAGCCTTGAGGCCTTTAAGAGCGTTGTCCCGATTTGAGGGGATGAGGGTAAGATTCCATTAGCAGCTGATCCTTCTGCATGCCCGTGGAGCGGTTCTTTGGTTTCATTTTATTTTTTTTTTTCGGTTTGTTTTTGGAATTTTTTTTTTTTTTTAAATAATTAAAACAGAAAATAAATAAATAAAAAAAAAAAAAAGCATGCTAGAACTGATCAAAAGTGGTGGAAAGAAAATTCCAAAGAGAATCATGATGCAGCTGCTGACTTGATCACCTCTCTCTGGATGTAGCCTCACCCTGCCCACGCTGCACCCTCCCCTCTAATTAAGGGAGATGCATTAAGCTGCCTCATTACATTAATTACTGGCCCATTCCAATGACACTTGGCTGTTCTCATTTGGCCTGGCTTTGACCTCGAGCATCCGAGGGGCTTCTCAGCTGGAACTTTTTTTATATATTTTTTTTGTTTTTTGTTTTTTGTTTTGTTTTTTGTTTTGGTTTTGGTTTTTGTTTTTTTTTTTAATCTAGGGAGAATCACCAGGTGCAAAGAAGCAGAATTGGAACCACCTCAGGGGTCTCTCTCCAGGTGTTGGCTGTTGGTGGAATTGGATTGAAAGATTCTGTCTGAGGGGGTTTTTTTAAAATAAAAAAAAAGTAAAGGGAGGAAAAAAGCTGCTGTGGGTCACTGCAGGAAGGGTCTGGGGGGAGCTGAACTCTTTGAAAACTTTGGTTTCATTCCTCTTGTTGCACCTTGTTGTTCTCAGTCCAGTCTGGTGGTGACTGGCAGCTTTTCCTTTCTGTCCCCTTCCCTTTTTCCATGCTGTTTTGGTCCCTGTCCTGTCACTGTGGAACCAGAACAAAGCACAAGCAAAGCATTGAACTGAACGAGTTTTCCTTGGATTCCTGCCTTGGGGGTTTCAATTATTGCAGGGAATTTCAATTATTGCTTTGCCACTGATATTTTGTCATTTTGGTGCTTTTTTTTTTTTTCCCCCACTTGGGATTGAAATAGTCTTCCTGGGATTGAAATAGTCTCCTAAAAATATGCAAAAAAAATTGTCTAGTAAAAAAATGAAATTAAATTATTTGGTATGAATGGATTTTCCAGGTGCTCTTAGAACAAAAATGTGAAGTTTTGTGCTAAATCCCAGTTAGATAACCAGAGATTCTACAAGAGAGAAAATAATGTATTTTAAATTATAAGAGAAGGGAATAGTCACAGTTTTACTTCAGGGTCTGAGTGGAGCAATTCCCTGGATCCTCCTGATCTTTGGATTTGCTGTAAATTGAGCCCAAAACCAGCCCAGGAGGAGCAGTGACCTCAAATTCCCTGGAAGGAATAAAATCCACGAGCTCCAAATCCAGGGGAGATGTTCCTGCTCCAAAACCTTCTCCTGCTGTTATTTCTTTGTGCCATTAGTTTAATTCTCAACTTGAACCCACAGCAGAGGCACAAAGCAGAAAATTTCCATTCTCACAAAGGTGGAACTTCTGCTGGGCTGGGTTTGGGTCCCACCCAGAACACAAAGAACAGTCCTGGAACTAAACCTGGATTAAATAAAATCGGTTTTTAAGCCATGGCAAAAAACTGGAGTAAATAAAATCTGGTTTTAAGCCACATCACTAAACCTGGAGAAGCTAAAATCTGTTTTTAAGTCATGGCACAAAACCTGGAGAAGGTAAAATCTGTTTTTAAGACATGAGACAGAACCTGGAGAAGCTAAAATCTGTTTTTAAACCATGGCACGAAACCTGGGGAAACTAAAATCTGGTTTTCAGCCATGGCACAAAATATGGAGAAACTAAAAGTTCTTTTTAAGCCATGGCACTAAACCTGGATTAAATAAAATCTGTTTTTCAGCCATGGCACTAAACCTGGAGAAGGTAAAATCTGTTCTTAAGCCATGACACAAAACCTGGAGAAACTAAAATCTGTTTTTAAGACAAAACCTAGAGAAGCTAAAATCTGTTTTTAAGGCACATCACTAAACCTGGAGTAAATAAAATCTGTTTTTAAGCCATGGCACTAAACTTGGAGTAAATAAAATCTGTTTTCAAACCATAGCACTAAACTTGGAGTAAATAAAATCTGTTTTTAAGCCACATCACTAAACCTGGAGAAGGTAAAATCTGTTTTTAAGCCATGGCACAAAACCTGAAGAAACTAAAAGTTCTTTTTAAGCCATAGCACTAAACCTGGATTAAATAAAATCTGTTTTTCAGCCATGGCATTAAACCTGGAGTAAATAAAATCTGTTTTTAAGCCATGGCACAAAACCTGGATTAAATAAAATCTGGTTTTATGCCATAGCACAAAACCTGGAGAAACTAAAAGTTTTTTTTAAGCCATAGCACTAAACCTGGATTAAATAAAATCTGTTTTTCAGCCATGGCACTAAACCTGGAGAAGGTAAAATCTGTTTTTAAGCCACATCACTAAACCTGGATTAAATAAAATCTGTTTTTAAGCCACATCACTAAACCAGGAGAAACTAAAACCCCTTTTTAAGTCCTGCTGGGAAGGAGATCTCTGATGTAAAACCAGGAAACTCTCAATCTCAAAGTGGGGAATTTTCACCACATGAAAAAAAAAAAAAATTGACATTTAACCCTTTCACCTCCTTCAACCAAATTATTTCTCCTTCCTTTTGACTTGAGCAACAAGACCCAATTCCTCTGAACCAGGGAGAAAATTGAAATTCTTTTTTTCCAAGGAGACCAAGGGCAGTTCTTTGCTTTTTTTCTCCCATTGCAATCTGCATTTGCTCTGCTCTGAGCTGGGCCAGGAGTTGGATGCTGTGAGATGTGCATGTTCTGGGGGCTGCACACAAAAGCCACGTTCCCCCTGCTGGGGGATTGAATCAATTATTAATTAGCATTTTTCATGGGGATATAAGGGTGGTTATTGATTTGATTTGGTAGCTGGAATAAAATAATGTGGTGTTTTGCAGGATTTTTTAAAATTTTATTTTATTTGGCAGGTGGAATAAATTAATGTGTTATATTTTGGGGTTTTTTTAAACTTTATTTGGTAGCTAGAATAAATCAATGTGTTATATTTCAGGATTTTTTTTTACCTTATTTGGTAGCTGGAATAAATCAACGTGTTATATTTTAGGATTTTTTTAAACTTTATTTGGTAGTTGAAATGAATCAACGTGTTATATTTCAGGATTTTTTAAAATTTTTATTTTATTTGGCAGGTGGAATAAATTAATGTGTTATATTTTGGGATTTTTTAAACTTTATTTAGTAGTTGAAATAAATCAACGTATTATATTTTAGGGTTTTTAAACTTTATTTGGTAGCTGGAATAAATTAACATATTATATTTCAGGATTTTGTTGTTTTTTATTTGGTAGTTGGAATAAATCATATATTTCAGGATTTTTTAAATTTTATTTGGTAGTTGAAATAAATTAATGTGTTATATTTTAGGATTTTTTTAAACTTTATTTAGTAGTTGAAATAAATCAACGTGCTATATTTTAGGATTTTTTAGCTTTATTTGGTAGTTGGAATAAATTAATGTGTTATATTTTAGGATTTATTTAACTTTATTTGATAGCTGGAATAAATCAGCGTGTTATATTTCAGGATTTTTTTATTTGATTTGATTTGATTTGGTAGCTGGAATAAATCAACATATTGTATTTCAGGATTTTTTTTTTTTTACCTTATTTGGTAGTTGGAATAAATCAATGTGTTATATTTTAGGATTTTTTAGCTTTATTTGGTAGGTGGAATAAATCAACGTGTTATATTTTAGGATTTTTTAGCTTTATTTGGTAGCTGGAATAAATTAATGTGTTATATTTCAGGATTTATTTTATTTTATTTTATTTGGTAGTTGGAATAAATCAATGTGTTATATTTCAGGATTTTTTTTTTTTTAACTTTATTTTTTTGGAGAAGGGACCAGGACAATCTGTGCCTCCTGTCCCACCCTTGGGGCTCCCAAATCTTAAAACTAAAGCAAAAAGGGAGGGTAACAATAATTCAGATTATTTTCTTCTATTAAAAGTATCTCAATGAGGAGATGATGACAAAATATTTCATAAAATAAATTTATTTTCAAGATTTCATAGCTGTAAAAGCTCAGGAAGAAATTCTGAAATTTTGAGATGATCTCAACCGAACCAAAAAAAAAAAAAAAAAAAATTAAAAAATTTTTAAAAAAATTTAAAAAAACCCCAAAACCCCTGAGGTGTTGGTGCCTTTTTTGGGGTGGGGATGTGGCTTTTGTGTGGTGCCTGTGCTGGCCCTGCATGCCCAGGGCTGGCCTTGCTCAGGTGATCTTGGTGTGACTCAGTTTTGCTGGGCTGGGTCCTGAGCTCTGCTGGGAGCAGGACCCAGCCCTGCCCTGGAAACAGCCCTGTTTGAGTGGGGGGAATGGCAGGAGGGGCCACTGCTCCAAAACCACCCAAAACCACCCAAAAACCTCCCCAAAAACCTCCCAAAAACCTCACAAAAACCTCACAAAAACCTCACAAAAACCTACCCAAAAACCTCCCCAAAAACACCCAAAAACCTCCCCAAAAACCTCCCAAAAACCTCCCCAAAAACCACCCAAAAACCTCCCCAAAAACCTCCCCAAAAACCTCTGAACATCTCCCAAAAACCTCCCCAAAACCGCCCAAAAACCTCCCCAAAAACCAACCAAAAACCACCCAAAAACCTCCCAAAAACCTCCCAAAAACCTCCCCAAAACCTCACAAAAACTTCCCAAAAACCTCCCAAAAACCTCCCCAAAAACCACCCGAAAACCTCCCAAAAACACCCAAAAACCTCACAAAAACCTCTGAAAATCTCACAAAAAACTCCCAAAAAACCTCCCAAAAACCTCCCAAAAACCTCCCAAAAACCTCCCCAAAAACCTCCCAAAAACCTCCCAAAAAGCTCCCAAAAACCACCCAAAAACCTCCCCAAAAACCTCCCAAAAACACCCAAAAACCTCCCCAAAAACCTCCCAAAGACACCCAAAAACCTTCCAAAAACCTCACAAAAACCTCACAAAAACCTCCCAGAAACCTCCCAAAAACCTCCCAAAAACCTCCCCAAAAACCTTCCAAAAACCTCACAAAAACCACCCAAAAACCTCCCAAAAACCTCCCAAAAACCTCCCAAAAACACCCAAAAAACTCCCCAAAACCTTCCAAAAACCTCCCCAAAAACCTCCCAAAAACCTCCCCAAAAACCTCCCAAAAACCTCCCAAAAACACCCAAAAACCTCCCAAAAACCTCCCCAAAAACCTCCCCAAAAACCTATGAACATCTCCCAAAAACCTCCCCAAAAACCTCCCAAAAACCTCCCAAAAACCTCCCCAAAAACCTCTGAAAATCTCATAAAACCTCTGAAAATCTCACAAAAACCTCCAAAAACACCCAAAAACCTCCCAAAAACCTCCCCAAAAACCTCCCAAAAAACTCCCCAAAAACCTCCCAAAAACCTCCCCAAAAACCTCCCAAAAACCTCCCCAAAAACCTCCCCAAAATCTCCCCAAAACACCCAAAAACCTCCCAAAAACCTCCCCAAAAACCTCCCCAAAAACCTATGAACATCTCACAAAAACCTCTAAAAACACCCATAAACCTCCCAAAAACCTCTGAAAACCTCCCAAAAACCTCACAAAAACGTCCCCAAAAACCTCACAAAAACCTCCCAAAAACCTCCCAAAAACACCCAAAAACCTCCCCAAAAACCTCCCAAAAACCTCCCCAAAAACCTCCCAAAAACCTCCCCAAAAACCTCCCCAAAAACCTCCCAAAAACACCCACAAACCTCCCAAAAACCTCCCCAAAAACCTCCCAAAAACCTCCCAAAAACCTCCCAAAAACCTCCCCAAAAACCTCCCAAAAACCTCTCAACATCTCACAAAAACCTCACAAAAACCTCCCAAAAACACCCAAAAACCTCCCAAAAACCTCTGAACATCTCACAAGAACCTCCCCAAAACCTCCCAAAAACCTCCCCAAAACCTCCCAAAAACCTCCCCAAAACCTCCCCAAAAACCTCCCAAAAACCTCCCAAAAACCTCCCAAAAACCTCCCCAAAAACCTCCCAAAAACCTCCCCAAAAACCTCCCCCAAAACCTCCCAAAAACTTCTGAAAATCTTATAAAACCTCTGAACATCTCACAAAAACCTCCCAAAAACCTCCCAAAAACCTCTGAAAATCTCCCAAAAACCTCCCCAAAAACCTCTGAAAATCTCATAAAACCTCTGAAAATTTCAAAAAAACCTCCCAAAAACCTCCCAAAAACCACCCAAAAACCTCCCAAAAACCTCTGAAAACCTCCCAAAAACCTCCCCAAAACCTCCCATAAACACCCAAAAACCTCCGAAAAACCTCCCCAAAAAACCTCCAAAAAACCTCCCAAAAACCTCCCCAAAAACCTCCCAAAAACCTCCCAAAAACTTCCCCAAAAACTTCCCCAAAAAACCTCTGAACATCTCCCAAAAACCTCCCCAAAACCTCCCAAAAACTTCCCAAAAACCTCCCAAAAACCTCCCGAAAACCTCCCCAAAAACCTCCCAAAAACCTCCCAAAAACACCCAAAAACCTCCCAAAAGCCTCCCAAAAACCTCCCCAAAAACTTCCCAAAAACTTCCCAAAAACCTCCCAAAAACCTCCCAAAAACCTCTGAAAACCTCCCAAAAACCTCCCCAAAACCTCCCATAAACACCCAAAAACCTCCGAAAAACCTCCCCAAAAACCTCCAAAAAACCTCCCAAAAACCTCCCAAAAACCTCCCCAAAAACCTCCCAAAAACTTCCCCAAAAACTTCCCCAAAAACTTCCCCAAAAACCTCTGAACATCTCCCAAAAACCTCCCCAAAACCTCCCAAAAACTTCCCAAAAACCTCCCAAAAACCTCCCGAAAACCTCCCCAAAAACCTCCCAAAACCTCCCAAAAACACCCAAAAACCTCCCAAAAGCCTCCCAAAAACCTCCCCAAAAACTTCCCAAAAACTTCCCAAAAACCTCCCAAAAACCTCCCGAAAACCTCCCCAAAAACCTCCCCAAAACCTCCCAAAAACCTCTGAAAATCTTATAAAACCTCTGAAAATCTCACAAAAACCTCCCAAAACCTCCCAAAAACCTCCCCAAAACCTCCCAAAAACCTCCCCTAAAACCTCCCAAAAACCTCCCAAAACCTCCCAAAAACCTCCCAAAAACACCCACAAACCTCCCAAAACCTCCCAAAAACACCCAAAAACCTCCCAAAAGCCTCCCAAAAACCTCCCCAAAAACTTCCCAAAAACCTCCCAAAAACCTCCCAAAAACCTCTGAAAATCTCATAAAACCTCTGAAAAATCTCCCATATACCTCCCAAAAACATCCAAAAACCTCCCAAAAACCTCCCAAAAACCTCCCCAAAAACCTCCCAAAAACCTCCCCAAAACCTCCCAAAAATCTCCCATCTGAACATCTCATAAAACCTCTGAAAATCTCACAAAACCCTTGAAAATCTTTAAAAACCTCTTAAATTCACACCTGGGAAAATTCCATCCAGGAGCCTCTTTGTTGCAGAGTCTGAGTCCCTCTCCTTTTAGGAATTGAAATTACATTTAAAAATTATTGAAGAATAAACAGAGTCTGAGCCCTTCTCCTTTTGGACAATTAAAACAACATTAAGGATAATTAAAATGACATTAAAATATTGTTATATTAAAGAATAAACAGAGTCTGAGCCCTTCTCCCTTTGGACAATTAAAAAAAAAACATTAAAAATTTGTTTTATTGAAGAACAAACAGAGTCTGAGCCCTTCTCCCTCTGTGCAATCAAAACAATATTAAAAAATTGTTATATTGAAGAATAAACAGAGTATGAGCCCCTCTCCCTTTGGGCAATTAAAATGACATTAAAAATTTGTTTTATTGAAGAATAAACAGAGTGTGAGACCCTCTTCTTTTAGGAATTAAAATTACACTAAAAAATTGTTATATTGAAGAACAGACTCTGAGCCCCTCTCCTTTTGGACAATAAAAATTACATTAAAAAATTGTTATATTCAAGAACAGACTCTGAGCCCCCTCTCCTTTTAGGAAATAAAATTACATTAAAAATTGTTAATTCAAGAACAAACACACTCTGAGCCCCTCTTCTTTTAGGAATTAAAATTAGATTAAAAATTGTTATATTGAAGAAGAAACAGACTCTGAGTCCCTCTCCTTTTAGGCAATTATAACAATATTAAAAATTTGTTTTATTGAAGAATAAACAGAGTGTGAGCCCCTCTCCTTTTAGGAATTAAAATGACATAAAAAAATTGTTATATTCAAGAACAAACAGACTCTGAGCCCCTCTCCTTTTAGGAATTAAAATGACATAAAAAATTGTTATATTGAAGAACAAACAGACTCTGAGCCCCTCTCCTTCTGGACAATAAAAATTACATTAAAAAATTGTCATATTCAAGAACAGACTCTGAGCCCCTCTCCTTTTGTGTACAACAAAAAATCACATTAAAAAATTATTTTATTGACAAACCAACAATCCAAACACTTCAAACCCAACCCGAGCCTGTTTTTTTCTGAAAGCAGAGCTCGCCCAGTGAACTTTGAGCCAAAATTTGAAGAATTGGAATTAATTCAGTGGCTACCCCCACCTTGTTCCCCCCCCCAAAAAAAAAAAAACAGCTGTACTGATGCTCGCTGTCTCCTGCCTCGTGTTTTATACTGAAACTTTTTCCCACCCCTTCCAACACAGGTGGTTGTCAACGCCTTGGTTGGGGCTATCCCTTCCATTATGAATGTCTTGTTGGTCTGCCTTATCTTCTGGCTGATTTTCAGCATTATGGGGGTTAACCTGTTTGCCGGGAAATATCATTACTGCTTTAATGAAACAGCTGAGCATCGCTTTGAGATAGATGTTGTTAACAACAAGACCGAGTGCGAAGCTCTGATGCCTCCCAACTCCACCGAGATCCGCTGGAAGAACGTCAAAATTAACTTTGACAACGTTGGGGCAGGATACCTGGCTCTCCTGCAAGTTGTGAGTTTTGGGGTTGTGAAGGGTTGGGGGTTTGTGGGTTTCTGCTCAAGGAAAGTTCTGGAAGAACGTCAAAATTAACTTTGAGAACGTTGGGGCAGGATACCTGGCTCTCCTGCAGGTTGAGAGTTTGGGGGTTGTGAAGAGTTGGGGATAAGGGGGTTTCTCCTCAAGGAAAGTTCTGGAAGAACATCAAAATTAACTTTGAGAACGTTGGGGCAGGATACCTGGCTCTCCTGCAAGTTGTGAGTTTGGGGGTTGTGAAGGGTTGGGGGTTTGCGGGTTTCTCCTCAAGGAAAGTTCTGGAAGAATGTCAAAAATAACTTTGATAAGGTTGGGGCAGGATACCTGGCTCTCCTGCAAGTTGTGAGTTTTGGGATTGTGAAGGGTTGGGGGTTTGGGGGTTTCTTCTCAAGGAAAGTTCTGGAAGAACGTCAAAATTAACTTTGAGAATGTTGGGGCAGGATACCTGGCTCTCCTGCAAGTTGTGAGTTTTGGGGTTTTGTTAAGAGCTGGGGTTGAGGGGTTTTGTGGGTTTCTCCTCAAGGAAAGTTCTGGAAGAATGTCAAAATTAACTTTGGCAACATTGGGGCAGGATACCTGGCTCTCCTGCAAGTTGTGAGTTTTGGGATTGTGAAGGGTTGGGGGTTTGTGGGTTTCTGCTCAAGGAAAGTTCTGGAAGAACGTCAAAATTAACTTTGAGAACATTGGGGCAGGATACCTGGCTCTCCTGCATGTTGAGAGTTTGGGGGTTGTGAAGAGTTGGGGGTTTGGGGGTTTCTGCTCAAGGAAAGTTCTGGAAGAACATCAAAATTAACTTTGAGAACGTTGGGGCAGGATACCTGGCTCTCCTGCATGTTGAGAGTTTTGGGGTTTTGTTAAGAGCTGGGGTTGAGGGGTTTGGGGGTTTCTGCTCAAGGAAACTTCTGGAAGAACATCAAAATTAACTTTGGCAACATTGGGACAGGATACCTGGCTCTCCTGCAAGTTGTGAGTTTGGGGGTTGTGAAGAGTTTGGGATAAGGGGTTTGGGGGGTTTCTTCTCAAGGAAAGTTCTGGAAGAACATCACAATTAACTTTGAGAACATTGGGGCAGGATACCTGGCTCTCCTGCAAGTTGTGAGTTTTGGGGTTGTGAAGGGTTGGGGGTTTGGGGGTTTCTCCTCAAGGAAAGTTCTGGAAGAATGTCAAAAATAACTTTGAGAACGTTGGGGCAGGATACCTGGCTCTCCTGCATGTTGAGAGTTTTGGGGTTTTGTTAAGAGCTGGGGATGACGGGTTTTGTGGGTTTCTCCTCAAGGAAAGTTCTGGAAGAATGTCAGAATTAATTTGACAAGGTTGGGGCAGGATACCTGGCTCTCCTGCAAGTTGTGAGTTTTGGGGTTGTGAAGAGTTGGGGGTTTGCGGGTTTCTGCTCAAGGAAAGTTCTGGAAGAATGTCAAAAATAACTTTGATAAGGTTGGGGCAGGATACCTGGCTCTCCTGCAAGTTGTGAGTTTGGGGGTTGTGAAGGGTTGGGGGTTTGGGGGTTTTCCTCAAGGAAAGTTCTGGAAGAACATCAAAATTAACTTTGATAAGGTTGGGGCAGGATACCTGGCTCTCCTGCAAGTTGTGAGTTTTGGGGTTGTGAAGAACTGGGGATTTGGGGGTTTCTGCTCAAGGAAAGTTCTGGAAGAACATCAAAATTAACTTTGATAAGGTTGGGGCAGGATACCTGGCTCTCCTGCAAGTTGTGAGTTTGGGGGTTGTGAAGAGTTGGGGGTTTGGGGGTTTCTCCTCAAGGAAAGTTCTGGAAGAATGTCAGATTTAATTTGATAAGGTTGGGGCAGGATACCTGGCTCTCCTGCAAGTTGTGAGTTTGGGGGTTGTGAAGAGCTGGGGATTTGGGGGTTTCTCCTCAAGGAAAGTTCTGGAAGAATGTCAAAATTAACTTTGAGAACATTGGGGCAGGATACCTGGCTCTCCTGCAAGTTGTGAGTTTTGGGGTTTCTCCTCAAGGAAAGTTCTGGAGGATTCTGAAATCGGGTGGTGGAATGGTGGGTGTGGTCTGGGTGGAGGTTGTGGGATGTCACGTGGTGAAGGGTTTGGAATTTGGGATTTGGGCTGGAGTTAATTTGGCATTGGGTCAGGAATAAATTTGCCATTTGGGCTGGAATGAATTTGGCATTTCGTCAGGAATTAATTTGGCATTTAAGGCTGGAATGAATTTGCCATTTGAACAGGAAAAAATTTGGCATTTAGGGCTGGAATTAATTTAGCATTTAGGGCTGGAATGAATTTGGCATTTGGAACAAGAATAAATTGGGCATTTAGAGCTGGAATTAATTTGGCATTTGGGTTTGGAATAAATTTGCCATTTAGGGCTGGAATAAATTTGCCATTTGGGCTGGAGTGAATTTGCCATTTGGGTCAGGAATTAATTTGGGGCTGGAATAAATTTGCCATTTAGGGCTGGAATGAATTTGGCATGTGGAACATGAAAAAAATTTGGCATTTGGGGCTGGAATGAATTTGCCATTTGGGTCAGGAATTAATTTGGTATTTAGGGCAGGAATTAATTTGCCATTTGGGGCTGGAATAAATTTGGCATTTGGGGCTGGAGTGAATTTGCCATTTGGGTCAAGAATAAATTTAGCATTTAGGGCTGGAGTGAATTTGGCATTTGGAACAGGAATAAATTTGGCATTTGGGGCTGGAGTGAATTTGGAATTAGGGACTGGAATAAATTTGCCATTTGGGTCAGGAATTAATTTGGCATTTAGGGCTGGAATGAATTAACCATTTGGTCAAGAATAAAATTGGCATTTAGGGCTGGAATTAATTTAGCATTTAGGGCAGGAATTAATTTGTCATTAGAGGCTGGAATGAATTTGGCATTTGGAGCATGAATAAATTTGGCATTTGTGGCTGGAATAAATTTTGCATTTGGAACAGGAATTAATTTAGCATTTGGGTTTGGAATGAATTTGCCATTTTTTATTTCTTCTCTTTCCTAACCTTTCCCTCTCCCAGCGCACCAAGGTCTGTCCACTTGGCCTGGTTGAACCTCCTGAGGTTCCCATGATCTTAATTTCTATAATTTAGATTAAATTAACAGATAACCATTAAAATAATATTAATTTCATTACACAGGGCTATCAGGAGTGCCTGGCAGAGCTGGCACAATTCTGGTTTTTTTTGTATTTTGGGTGAATTCTGTCTCTGTGGGTTTTTTTTGCCAGGCTACATTCAAGGGCTGGATGGACATCATGTATGCAGCTGTGGATTCCAGAAAGGTAAAATGCAAAACCACAAATTCCCTGCCCTTATTTCCATCTGCTTTTTCACACTGGTAAAAAAATCAAAACTAAAATTGTGTTTTTAACACGGATTTCATGCTGGGATTGTTTCATTTGATGAGTTAAAAGATGATGAAAAAAAATCCCCAAAAAAGCAGATTATTCTGATTTTTGGTTGTTTGTTTTTTCTTTTCTATCCAAACTAGAGTATAAACACAGTGAATGAAAGAATACAGTGAACAAATTTAATAAATAGAATAAATTATGTGAAGGAATTAGCCAGAAGAATTTTGAATTTTGTAAGTGTGAGCATTAGTGTGAATCCAGCTGTGGGATTCTGTCTGGGTTGGAATTCATGCAAATACCAGAAATTCCTTTTTACTCTTGATTTTTTTTCCCCAATTCAATTCACTTAGTTTTTACATGAAACATAAAATTTCTATTTTATATTTTATTTATATTTTAGATTTCTTTTCCTGCACTGAATGCTGGTTTGAAACAAGTATGACTGTACCAGCAAAATGCAAAAATATTCTGATTTTTTAATTTTTTGATCCTGCATCTTCAAAAGGAATAATTTAGAAACACAACCAATCTCATAATCTCATTTTACCTGTATTTTTGAAGTCTTTGAAATGTCATTTATTGTTGTTTTTCTCTCCCCTCCAGCAAGAAGAGCAACCCAAGTATGAGGACAACATTTACATGTACATTTATTTTGTTATCTTCATCATCTTTGGCTCCTTTTTCACCCTGAACTTGTTCATTGGTGTCATCATTGACAACTTCAATCAACAGAAGAAAAAGATAAGTGACCTGTGTTTGTTGGGGGTTTTTTGGGTTTTTTTAATACCTTGATTAAAATATAGATTGGATAAATATTAAATATTTTCATGTATTTTGGGGTTTTTCATGCCTTGACTAAAATATAGATTGGATAAATATTAAATATTTTCATGTATTTTGGGGTTTTTCATGCCTTGACTAAAATATACATTGGATAAACATTAAATATTTTCCCTATTCTACATTTTCATTGCATTTTTTTTAATACCTTGGCTAAAATCTAGATTGGATAAACATTAAATATTTGCCCTATTCTACATTTTCATGTATTTTTGGTTTTTTAATACCTTGACTAAAATATACATTGGATAAACATTAAATATTTTCCCTATTCTACATTTTCATGTATTTTGGAATTTTTTATGCCTTGACTAAAATACAGATTGGATAAATATTAAATATTTTCATGCATTTTGTATTTTTTTAATGCCTTGACTAAAATATACATTGGATAAACATTAAATATTTTCATGCATTTTGGTTTTTTTTATGGCTCTTCTAAAATGTAGACTGGATAAACATTAAATATTTTCCCTATTCTACATTTTCATGTATTTTGGAATTTTTTATGCCTTGACTAACATACAGATTGGATAAATATTAAATATTTTCATGCATTTTGTATTTTTTTAATGCCTTGACTAAATTACAGGTTGGATAAACATTAAATATTTTCTCTATTCTACATTTTCTTGCATTTTGGAATTTTTTTATGCCTGTTATAAAATCTAAACTGGAAACAAGGTGTTTCCTTGCCTTTCCCTCTGTCTCATATTTTGCTTTTTCTCTCAGTCAAACTGAGGATCCTGTAAATTCCCACAGAGGGAAGGAGACAATGCAATAAAATCTCATTTATAGCAAAAAAAAAAGCAATTTTTAAATAAAAATCAGTGAATTTTTTCTGCCTCTCACCTGCCTGGGCTGAGTTTTGCTCTTTCCCCTTCTGGTTTTTGGTTTTAATCAGTTTTTCCTTTTTGCCCCTTTACTTTGGAGGTCAAGATATTTTCATGACAGAAGAACAAAAGAAATATTATAATGCCATGAAAAAATTGGGCTCAAAGAAACCTCAGAAACCAATTCCCCGACCTCTGGTGAGTTCCTGGGAGGGAAAATTTGAAATTTCAAAGGAATTTTATCCAAAAACATCCCTTGTTCTGACTCCTGTTGGATTCAGATTTATATTTTTAAATATAATTATATGTTTTTAAATATAATTATGTATTTTTAAATATTAAAGTGAAAAAATAAAAATAAGTATAAGCATATAAATATATAATATATATATTATATATATATAAATATGTATATAAATAAATATATAATATATATTAAAAATATTTTTATATAAATGCATACATATATAGATAAATATATAAACATAAATATATAATATATATAATATCAAAATATATTTTATATAAATACATACATATATAAATAAATATATAAATATATAATATGTATAATATAAAATATATTTTTATATAAATACATATATAAATAAATATATAGACATAAATATATAATATATATAATATCAAAATATATTTTAATATAAATACATACTTTTATAAAGATATATATAAACATATGAATATATACATATATAAATCCATAAATAATATATAAATATATAAATATGAGGAAGTTGTGCTGCTAGGAGGGGTGTGGTAGCATATTGGGGTACAAATAATGGCATAGAAATATATAAATATATCATAATATTTAAATATAAATACAAATATAAATATATAAAAGAAAGAGGAAGTTGTGCTACTTGGAGAGGGGTAGTAGCACAATGGGATATAAATAGTTAAATATAAATGTAAATATAAATATAAATATAAATATAAATATAAATATAAATATAAATATAAATATAAATATAAATATAAATATGTCTTTGTCCTAACCAGACTGGCCTGTGGACAAGACCCTGGGTGTGGATCCCTGGTAGTGCCTAAGGGCAGCTTGAGATTTATATTAATTTATAAATTATATATTAAAAATATATAATAATTTATGTTATGTTATTTTATGTTATTCTATGCTATATTATGTTATGTTATTATATTGCGTTATATTATGTTGTAGTATGTTATGTTATAAATTACAAATTAATATTACAAACTATTAAATTATAGAATATAATATATAAAAATTGGAATAAATAAATTATATTATAATAAATTATATAGCCTATTATAAATTATATTATATTACATATTATATAAATTAAATTAAATTGTATAATATATATAAATTATATAATTAAATTATATAATAATAAATTATAGTATATTGTAAATTATATTCTATATAATTTACAATATCTATTATATCTATATATATATGTATATATCTATCTATTATAATTTAATGTAACATATTATTATATTACATATTATATATTACATAAGTTAAATTGAATTATATATTATATGTAATATTATATAATATTTCTATTATATATTATTATATTATATTATTTTATATTATTTTATATAATATTATATTATATTATATTATATTATATTATATTATATTATATTATATTATATTATATTATATTATATTATATTATATTATATTATATTATATTATATTATATTATATTATATTATATTATATTACATTATACTATATTACCTAGGTTATTTTATATATTAAATTACACATTATACATTACGCAATATATATTAAATTACAAAATAAATTCTGTAACACATTCTATAACAAATCATATCATTTCCAATAACACACAGTAATTCCCTTTATTTACTACAACACAACAAATTCCATTCCCGTTCTGATGCCACTCCCTCCCCTCCCCCCCCAGAACCGCGTGCAGGGCGCCGTGTTCGACTTTGTCACGCAGCAAGCCTTCGACATCGTCATCATGATGCTCATCTGCCTCAACATGGTCACCATGATGGTGGAGACCGACACTCAGAGCAAGCAGATGGAGGACATCCTCTACTGGATCAACTTTGTCTTCGTCATCTTCTTCACCTGCGAGTGCGTGCTCAAGATGTTCGCCCTGCGCCACTACTACTTCACCATCGGCTGGAACATCTTCGACTTCGTGGTGGTGATCCTGTCCATCGTGGGTGAGTGTGCCTCAGGGCTCAGAGATGGCCTGGCTGGGGATTGGAGGGTCAAGTGTTGGCCTGGGTGGTGTTTGGAGAGTTGAACATTGTTCTGGGTTGGTGTTTGTGGAGTTAAATATCGTCCTGGTTTGGTGTTTGGAGAGTCAGATGTTGTCCTGGGTTGGTGTTTGGAGAGTCAGATATTGTCCTGGTTTGGTGTTTGTAGAGTTAAATATCATCCTGGTTTGGTGTTTGGAGAGTTAAACATTGTTCTGGTTTGGTGTTTGTGGAGTCTGACATTGTCCTGGTTGGTGTTTGGAGGGTTAAACATTGTCCTGGGTTGGTGTCTCTAGAGTTAAACATTGCCCTGGTTTGGTGTTTCTAGAGTTGAATATCGTCCTGATTTGGTGTTTGGAAAGTTGAACATTGTCCTGGTTTGATGTTTGGAGAGTTAAATATTGTCCTGGTTTGGAGTTTGGAGAGTCAAACATTGTTCTGGTTTGGTGTTTGGAGAGTTAAACATTGTTCTGGTTTGGTGTTTGTGGAGTCTGACATTGTCCTGGTTGGTGTTTGGAGGGTTCAACATTGTCCTGGTTTGGTGTTTGTAGAGTTAAATATCATCCTGGTTTGGTGTTAGGAGAGTTAAACATTGTCCTGGTTTAGTGTTTCTAGAGATGAATATCGTCCTGCTTTGGTGTTTGGAAAGTTGAACATTGTCCTGGTTTGGTATTTGGAGAGTTAAATATTGTCCTGGTTTGGTGTTTCTAGAGTTGACTATTGTCCTGGGTTAGTGTTTGGAGAGTTGAAATAATGTTCTGGTTTGAAAGACAGGAGTTCACTAAGAAAGGCAGGAGCTTCTCTTTGAAATGGAGAATGCAAACCCCCTCCCTCCAAATTATTGTAATTTTGAAATTAAGGGGATCTTAGGCAAAGATGTGGAAATAGGAATAACAGTTCTTTACTAGGAAAATTAAAATAGAAATGCAGGATTACAAAGAACAATCCCAACCCTGCCAGAGTCAGAATCCAAGCTGACACCCGTCAGTCAGTCAGGGTGGTGGCACAGTCCCATTCCATGGTGCTGCATCCTCCTGCAGTGGCAGATGTGGCTCAGCTGGAGCAGTGCTCCTGGAGAAGGTGCAGTTTCCTCTGAAGCTCCAGGGATGATGTGGAAGGGTCTGGCTTTCCTCTGGAATCCAGTGGAAAGATGGAAACTTGCTGTCCAAAATCTCAGTTTTTCTCTGGGTAGGAAAGGCTTGGCTCCTGCCCTGGCTGGAGCATCTCCCAGTGGGATGATGGAATTTTATCATCATGCACTGGGACTCAGTGGCCATGAACAGGAGATATCTGCTGGAGGGAGGATGGGCTGTGGGAAGATAAAGATGATTGCCCAGCTGGTTTAAAGATGCCCATTAGCAGATAATGTGTGCCAGGAGATCAGGGGCACTGCCACACCCAGTTTTAAACAATGGCCCATTAACAGGAGATATCTCCCACAGGGATAAGAATCTGCCACACCCAGTTTTAAACAATGACCCATTAACAGGAGATATCTCCCACAGGGATAAGAATCTGCCACACCCAGTTTTAAACAATGGCCCATTAACAGGAGATATCTCCCACAGGGATAAGAATCTGCCACACCCAGTTTTAAACAATGACCCATTAACAGGTGATAGCTCCTGGAGGGAGGATGGGCTGTGGAAAGATAAAGATGATTGCCCAGCTGGTTTAAAGATGCCCATTAGCAGAGAATATCTCCACAGAGATAAGAATCACTGCCCCAGCAGGTTTTTAACAGATGGTGATAAAATACAAACTTTTGGTCAATCCTGCATTGCAACCTAAGATAAACATATTCTTGTCCAGGATTTCAAGGTTCTCTTTGAGCCTTGGGAAGAAACCATGGCAGGATTTTGCCTGTTTCCCCTTCCCTCTGTTCTGAAATTCCTGTCCAGTTATGTGGAATAAACCACCTGACAATTGCTGTGTCTTTAAAAATTGAAGTTTAACTCACTTCATCAGAATATTTTAATGCTCAGTGACCCCTGAAAATTGCCCTGCTGGGCTTCCTGCCACAGCACACGACTTTTTTGCAGTTGAGTGTTAAATCCATGTTTCCTCCAACAGGTTTGAGGTTTTTAGCATCTAATCTGCAAAAAAACCCACAACCTCACAAAGCTTTTAGTGTCTACAGCCTTTCCTTGGGGAACCCTCTGGGGGTAGAACTTTTCACTGATGTTCCCCTGTCACAGCTTCAGCCATTCCCTGGGGAGTCTGGGCAGGGACTGAACCCTCTGGGAGAAGAAATTTTCCCTGATCTCCCTTTCCTGGCACAGCACCAGCCTTTCCTTGGGGAACCCTCTGGGAGAAGAAATTTTCCCTGATCTCCTTTTCCTGGCACAGCACCAGCCTTTCCTTGGGGAACCCTCTGGGGGGAAGAACTTTTCCTTGATGTTCCAACTATCCCTCTCCTGGCACAGCCATTCCTTGGGGAGTCTGGGCAGTGCCTGAACCCTCTGGGGGAAGAAATTTTCCCTGATCTCCCTCTCCTGGTACAGCTCCAGCCTTTCCCTGGGGAACCCTTTGGGAGAAGAACTTTTCCTTGATCTCCCTCCCTTGACACAGCTCCAGCCTTTCCCTCGTGTCCTGTCCCTGTCACAGAGATCAGAGACGCCCCTCCCGAGGATTCACCTGCATGAACAAAACCCCTCTAAAAACCCAACTGTGCCTTTTCCCCATCCCTCCCCGGGCTCAGAGCAGGCAGCCCCCCCCGGCCCTGCCCTGTCCCACCGTTCCCTCTCTCCCCCAGGGATGTTCCTGGCCGAGATCATCGAGAAGTATTTCGTGTCTCCCACGCTGTTCCGCGTGATCCGGCTGGCGCGCATCGGCCGCATCCTGCGCCTCATCAAGGGCGCCAAGGGCATCCGCACGCTGCTCTTCGCCCTCATGATGTCCCTGCCCGCCCTCTTCAACATCGGCCTGCTGCTCTTCCTGGTCATGTTCATCTTCTCCATCTTCGGCATGTCCAACTTCGCCTACGTCAAGCACGAGGCCGGCATCGACGACATGTTCAACTTCGAGACGTTCGGGAACAGCATGATCTGCCTGTTCCAGATCACCACGTCGGCGGGCTGGGACGGGCTGCTGCTGCCCATCCTCAACCGCCCGCCCGACTGCGACCTGGACAAGGAGCACCCGGGCAGCGGCTTCAAGGGCGACTGCGGCAACCCCTCGGTGGGCATCTTCTTCTTCGTCAGCTACATCATCATCTCCTTCCTCATCGTGGTCAACATGTACATCGCCATCATCCTGGAGAACTTCAGCGTGGCCACGGAGGAGAGCGCCGACCCGCTGAGCGAGGACGACTTCGAGACCTTCTACGAGATCTGGGAGAAGTTCGACCCCGACGCCACGCAGTTCATCGAGTACAGCAAGCTGGCGGATTTCGCCGACGCGCTGGAGCACCCGCTGCGCGTGCCCAAGCCCAACACCATCGAGCTGATCGCCATGGACCTGCCCATGGTCAGCGGCGACCGGATCCACTGCCTGGACATCCTCTTCGCCTTCACCAAGCGCGTGCTGGGCGACAGCGGCGAGCTGGACATCCTCAGGCAGCAGATGGAGGAGAGGTTCGTGGCTTCCAACCCTTCCAAAGTGTCCTACGAGCCCATCACCACCACGCTGCGCCGCAAGCAGGAGGAGGTGTCGGCGGTGCTGATCCAGAGGGCGTACCGCGCCCGCCTGGCGCGCCGCGGCTTCGCCAGGGCTGCCAGACTGCAGGAGGGGGCTGCGGGCAGGGAGAGGAAGGAGGGGACGCCCTCCACGGCCTCGCTGCCCTCCTACGACAGCGTCACCAAACCCGAGAAGGAGAAACAGCAGCGGGCGGAGGAGGGAAGGAGGGAAAGGAAGAGACAGAGACAGGAACACAAGTGTTGAGACGCGCGCACCCTCGTGAGGAAATTGAGTTGTGTGAATTGAGAGAAACACACACAAAAAAAAAAAAAAAAAAAAAGATTGTTTACAAACTTTGCTGAAATATATCAATGCAGAAGAGCTGTGGAGACACTTACCTGAAGATCTTATACCAAACATAGTCTGCTTACTGTGTGACAGCGTTGCATCTAAAGCAGTGACCTTCCACCTGGTTAAAGGACCCTGCAAACAAACATTTAAACACACAACAACAAACAAAAAAAAAAAAAAAGGAAAAAAAAAGGATTTTCTATTGTTTGGGCAGGTGGATACTGCATGTTCCACATCAGTCAATGCAACTTAGGACAAACAAGCAAAATAAACACACACACACACACACAATCACACAGAGAAACAAAACCCGCTGCTGGGATTCATGTATTTTCCAAAGCAGCCCCCAAATGGATTTTATTTTCCCATTTTGTTGGTTATTCTCGGAAGGAAACCCAGAAGTCACAATGGTAATGGGTTTGTTCATGCAAAATTAGATTTGCATTTAGTTGAGCAGCAAAAAAAAAACCAAAAAAAAAAGGGGGAAAAAAATTGAAAAATAGTTAAAATAAGTAGAACAAAAAAAAAAAAAGAAAAATGGAACAAAGCAGCCATTAAGCCCACTGAGTTATCATAGTTTATTTGAGATTTTATGATTTGCATTCTGTTTTCTCCATGGGCTTTACTTGGTTTGGGAGATGGGGCAGTCGGGTACCTTCAGCCTGGAGCCCCCCCAAAAAAAACCAACAAAAACAACAAAAAAAACCCCAAAAAGTGCTCGTTCAATAGAAGCGAATTGTGCATGATGGCATGACCAGGGACCTTGCATGAGGAACCACAACCAGGGGACACCACTCACCTGGCCCACAGGTGTGTTAAGCCATAAATTGGAGGCACTCCACTGAGTCCTGCACCCTGTATTTGGAGAGAAACTTTAGTGATGCTCCTGCCCACCACCAGTCCCAGTTCAGAGAAAAATCTGCCATAAACTGCCAGTAGAAACAAAAAAAAAATCCCAAAAAATCCTCAGTGTAACTCTAAAACCACTAAAAAAAAAAACAACCCGCAAGCAGGTGAATGAATTGTGTGTGTCTGTTTAATAACTTTGAATTTCTTTTTCATACAGCCATTTTTTGTTTGTTTGTTTGTTTGTTTTTTTTCACAAAATTCAAAAAATGCTGCTCTGGACCTCACCAAAGGGGGGAGGATAAATCTGGGAATGGCTTGTTTTCCATGTCACTGTAAATCCAAAATTAGGGCTTCAAGCAGCCCAGCAAGGTCAGTTGTATCCTGCAATATTTAGCATTAATATTATTAATTATTGATTGTTCAGCCTCAGTCCTGCAGTGTGGACAATTCTTTTGGTAGAGATGAGCGGTGAAAAAAAAAAAAAAAAAGGAAAAAAAAAAAAAAGCAAACCAAAAACTGAAATTTCCCTCTGCTGGTTGGAATTTGGGGGGGCTCACCCAGCAATCCTGGGGTGCAGGGTGGGGCTGGGAGGGGGGGCAGGGCTGGAACTGGGGGTGCAGGGGGTGCAGCAGGAAGATTTTGGGGTGCAGGAGTGGATTTGGGGGTGCAGCAGGAGAAGTTTGGGGTGCAGCAGGAGGAGTTTTGGGATGCAGGAGGAGTTTGGGGTGCAGCAGGAGGAGTTTGGGGTGCAGCAGGAGGAGTTTTGGGATGCAGGAGGAGTTTGGGGTGCAGGGGGAGGAGTTTGGGGTGCAGAGCTGGATCTGGGGGTGCAGCAGGAAGGTTTTGGGGTGCAGCAGGAGGAGTTTGGGGTGCAGGAGGGGATTTGGGGATGCAGCAGGAGGAGTTTGGGGTGCAGAGCTGGATCAGGGGGTTTTGGGGGTGCAGCAGGAGGAGTTTGGGGTTCAGGAGGAGATTTAGGGGTGCAGCAGGAGGAGTTTGGGGTGCAGCAGGAGGAGTTTGGGGTGCAGCAGGAAGGTTTTGGGGTGCAGCAGGAGGAGTTTTTGGGGTGCAGGAGGAGAGATTTGGGGTGCAGCAGGAAGCGATTTGGGGTGCAGAGCTGGACCCAGGGGTTTGGGATGCAGGAGTTTTTTGGGGTGCAGCAGGAGGAGTTTTGGGATGCAGGAGGAGTTTGGGGTGCAGAACTGGTCCTGGGAGTGCAGCAGGAGAGGTCTGGGGTGCAGCAGGAAGGGTTTTGGGGTGCAGCAGGAGGGTTTTTGGGGTGCAGCAGGAAGGTTTTTGTGGTGCAGGAAAGTTTTTGGGGTGCAGGAATGTTTTTGGGGTGCAGGAAGGTTTTTGGGGTGCAGCAGGAAGGTTTTGGGGTGCAGGAAGGTTTTTGGGGTGCAGAAGGTTTTTGGGGTGCAGCAGGAGGGTTTTTGGGGTGCAGGATGTTTTTGGGGTGCAGGATGTTTTTGGGGTGCAGCAGGAGGGTTTTTGGGGTGCAGGATGTTTTTGGGGTGCAGAAGGTTTTTGGGGTGCAGCAGGAAGGTTTTTGGGGTGCAGGATGTTTTTGGGGTGCAGGAAGGTTTTTGGGGTGCAGGATGTTTTTGGGGTGCAGGTCGGTGCCCCCCCCTGCAGCCCGGGCTGGGGCAGGTGGGGCTGCTCTGGGCTCTGGGGTGGCCTCAACTGCAGCACAAGGAGCAGCAGATCCGACCCCAAACCCACCCTGGGGGTCCCAAACCCACCCTGGGGGTCCCAAACCCATCCTGGAGTGTCCCAAACCCACCCTGGGGGTCCCAAATCTACCCTGGAGTGTCCCCAAACCCACCCTGGGGGTCCCAAACCCATCCTGGAGTGTCCCAAACCCACCCTGGGGGTCCCAAACCCATCCTGGATTGTCCCAAACCCACCCTGGGGTGTCCCAAATCTACCCTGGAGTGTCCCCAAACCCACCCTGGGGGTCCCAAATCTACCCTGGAGTGTCCCCAAACCCACTCTGGGGGTCCCAAACCCACCCTGGGGGTCCCAAACCCATCCTGGAGTGTCCCCCAAACCCACCCTGGGGTGTCCCAAATCTACCCTGGAGTGTCCCCAAACCCACCCTGGGGGTCCCAAATCCATCCTAGGGTGTCCCAAACCCACCCTGGGCTGTCCCTAAATCCAGAATTCCACCCTGGGGTGTCCCAATTCCATCCTGGGCTGTCCCAGTTCCATCCTGGGCTGTCCTAAATCCACCCTGGGGTGTCCCCAAATCCAGAATTCTGTCCTGGACCGTCCCTAAATCCACCTTGGGGTGTCCCAAATCCATCCTGGAGGGTCCCAAATCCACTCTGGGCTGTCCCTAAATCCACCTTGGGGTGTCCCAAATCCGCCCTGGGGGGTCCCAAATCCACCCTGGGGGGTCCCAAATCCACCCTGGGGGGTCCCTTCACAACCAGGGTGGTGCCACCAACGAGGGGAATCCAAATTTCACTGCAGGGGTGACATTAAAAATAGAAAACCAGCCCCAAACTAATGGGAAAAAAACAAAAACAAAAAAAATAAACCCAAGGCAGAGCTTGATGAGAGGATGGATCTCAGTTTGCACAATCCCATAAAGGCAGAAAAACAACAGGAATCACCCAAAATAACCCAAACCCAAGCAGCAGCCATCTGCCCCCATTGCTCTAGGATGGGATGTATCATAATAAAAAATAATTACAAAGAAACAACAACAACAACAAAAAAAAAATAAACAAATTACATACATATGTACAGGCTACGTTGTAAACAGCACAAAAAAAAACACAAAAAAAGGAAAAAAATATAGCTGGAAAGTGTGGTTGAACTTTTTAAGAGAATATTATAAATACTGTAATATATCATTTTATTTTATTGGCATGCCTTTTTGTAAATACAAAGAACTACAAAAAAAAAAAATTATAGAATGGCTTCTGGCTTATGCCATTGTCCATGGTTATTTTTATTTTTTTAAGATTTTTTCTGTTGTCCTTAGATTTTAGATAGCCAGGAAATATCCCCCTAAAGAAGAAAAAAAAAAATACAAAATAAAATACAACAATAAAAAAAAAATTCCAAACTAAAACCCAATATCCTTTCCAAACAGCTTTGAACAAAAAGCTTTATTGCAAGTGATATTTGCAGCAGCAGAAATGTTGATTTTTTTTTTTTTTTTTTTGGGTTCCAATGTGCAATAAGTCGACCACTTCTATGCAAGATTTGGCTGAAATTTAAATTGTTCTTAGGCTGGGCTGAGTCTTGGTGTGTTGGCATTTGTGCTGGCAACTCATGAAGCTGCTCCATGACTTGAAAAATAATAATAATAAAAAAAAAAAGAAAGTCCCTTCAAATTCTGGATATATATTATTTTTTTTTTTAAGGTTTTATTGATGAGGTTCCTGAGGAAGGGGAGGGAGGAGCTGGAGTTGGTTTTTCTGCTCAAAAAAAAAAAGGTTTAGGGGTGTTTAGGGGTTGGTTTTTTATTTTTATTTTTATTTTAATTTTAATTTTTATTATTTTTTGGGGTTTTTTTCCCCCCAGGTTAGATGTTTCTCCCTTCAGGGTTTTCACTGGGTGAAACCAAAATTGGAGGAAATTTTGGGCAAAAAGTCTCAGGGACCTTTGTGTGTGTCCCCACCCCCCCCCACCCAAATTCCAATTCCCAAATTCTGGATTTGGGTTTTTGGGATTCAGGTAAAGGGGGGGGGGGGGGGGGGGAAAGGAGCCAAAATTCACAACCCCACAAGGAATTCCCCTCCCCCACCTCTGAAATCTCCTTTTTGGGTTCATTTGTGACTCCCAAAGTGCATTTATGAAATTCCAGTCCAAGCTGCTTTATTCACCTCCCTCTTCACCTTTCCTTCAAATATAGAAGCCAACCTTCAAAAAAATAAAAATAAAATAAAAATAAATTCAGGTAACCCCACGGTCCCACCTGAGCTGGAGTGATTTTTCTGCTGCAAAAAATAAAAATTTAAAAAAAAACCAAACCAAACCCAAGCTGTAAAAGCTCAATAGTGAAGATTAGTGTGTTAGAAAATTGCATGGGGGCTCATACCCAACATGATTAATGAATAAAAGCCAAAAGAAAACGAAATTAAATAAAAATTACCCTTTTCACTGGACAAGGGAAGGTTGTCTTGGTGTCCCGGTTATTTCCTGCTGGTTTTTCTCTCCTGCTCCATTTAATTCCAAATTTTGGGGATTCCAAAAATGTGGGGATTCCAAAAATGTGGGGATTCCAAAATGTGGGGATCCCAAAATGTGGGGATCCCAAAAATGGGGGATTCCAAAAATGTGTGAGGATTCCAAAATGTGGGATCAAAAAAATGGGGGGATCCAAAAATTTGGGGATCCCAAAAATGTGGGGATTCCAAAATGTGGGGATCCCAAAATGTGGGGATCCCAAATGTGGGGATCCCAAAATGTGGGGGATTCCAAAAATGTGTGAGGATTCCAAAATGTGGGATCAAAAAAATGGGGGGATCCAAAAATTTGGGGATCCCAAAAATGTGGGGGATTCCAAAATGTGGGGATCCTAAAAATGTGGGGTTCCCAAAATGGGGGGATTCCAAAATGTGGGGGATTCCAAAATGTGGGGATCCCAAATGTGGGGATCCCAAAATATGGGGATTCCAAATGTGGGGATCCCAAAAATGGGGGATTCCAAAAATGTGTGAGGATTCCAAAATGTGGGATCAAAAAAATGGGGGGATCCAAAAATTTGGGGATCCCAAAAACGTGTGAGGATTCCAAATGTGTGGGGATCCCAAAAATGTGGGGATTCCAAAATGTGGGGATCCTAAAAATGTGGGGTTCCCAAAATGGGGGGATTCCAAAATGTGGGGGATTCCAAAATGTGGGGATCCCAAAAATGGGGGATTCCAAAATGTGGGGGATTCCAAAATGTGGGGATCCCAAAAATGGGGGATTCCAAAATGTGGGGGATTCCAAAATGTGGGGATCCTAAAAATGTGGGGTTCCCAAAATGTGGGGATCCTAAAAATGTGGGGATCCCAAAAATGGGGGGATTCCAAAATGTGTGGGATCAAAAAAATGTGGGGATCCCAAAATGTATGAGAATCCCAAATGTGGGGATTCCAAAATGTGTGTGGGATTCCAAAATGTGGGGATCCTAAATGTGGGGATTCCAAAATTCCAAATGTAGGGATCCCAGAATGTGGGGATCCCAAAAAATGGGCGATCCCAAAAATGGGGGGATTCCAAAAATGGGGGGATCCCAAAATGTGGGTGATGATGATGATGATGATGATGATGATGATGATGATGATGATGATGATGATGATGTTGTGATGGCTCAGCCTGCAGCCTCTCATCTGGGACCCCCAAATCCTGTGACCCCAAATCCTGTCACCTCTTACCTGTGACCCTCATCCTGTAATTCCTCATCCTATAAACACTGTAACTCCTCACCTGTAACCTTTCACCTTTAACCCCTAATCCTGTAACACCTCATCCCATAAATCCCTCATCCTGTAACTTCTCACCTGTAACCCCTCATCCTATAACCCTTCACCCTATAACCTTTCACCTTTAACCTCTCACCTTTAACTCTTCATCCTCTAACCCTTAATCCTGTAACTTCTCACCTGTAATTCCTCACCTGTGACCCCGCAACCTAAAACCTCTCATCCTTTAACCCCTCATCCTATAACCTTTCACCTTTAACCCCTCACCTGTAATTCTTCATCCTATAACCCCCAATCCTATAACCCTTCATCCTTTAACCCCTCATCCTATAACCTTTCACCTTTAACCCCTCACCTGTAATTCTTCATCCTATAACCCCCAATCCTATAACCCTTCATCCTTTAACCCCTCATCCTATAACCTTTCACCTTTAACCCCTCACCTGTAATTCTTCATCCCATAACTCTTCATCCCATAACCCTTCATCCTGTAACCCCTAATCCTATAACCCCAATCCTGTAACTTCTCACCTGGAATTCCTCATCCTATAACCCCTCACCTGTAATTCCTCACCTGTAACCCCCCATCCTATAACCCCTCACCTGTAATTCCTCACCTGTAACCCCCCATCCTATAACCCCTCACCTGTAATTCCTCACCTGTAACCCCTCACCTGTAATTCCTCATCCTTTAACCCCCCATCCTATAACCCCCCATCCTATAACCCCTCATCTGTAATTCCTCATCCTATAACCCCTCACCTGTAATTCCTCACCTGTAACCCCCCATTCTATAACCCCTCACCTGTAATTCCTCATCCTTTAACCCCTCACCTGTAATTCCTCACCTGTAACCCCCCATCCTATAACCCCCCATCCTATAACCCCTCACCTGTAATTCCTCATCCTTTAACCCCTCACCTGTAATTCCTCACCTGTAACCCCCCAGCCTATAACCCCCCATCCTATAACCCCTCACCTGTAATTCCTCATCCTATAACCCCTCACCTGTAATTCCTCACCTGTAACCCCCCATCCTATAACCCCCCATCCTATAACCCCTCACCTGTAATTCCTCACCTGTAACCCCCCATCCTATAACCCCTCACCTGTAATTCCTCACCTGTAACCCCCCATCCTATAACCCCTCACCTGTAATTCCTCACCTGTAACCCCCCATCCTATAACCCCCCCATCCTATAACCCCTCACCTGTAATTCCTCACCTGTAACCCCCCATCCTATAACCCCTCACCTGTAATTCCTCACCTGTAACCCCTCACCTGTAATTCCTCATCCTTTAACCCCCCATCCTATAACCCCCCATCCTATAACCCCTCACCTGTAATTCCTCACCTGTAACCCCCCATCCTACAACCCCTAATCCTGTAACCCCCCATCCTATAACCCCTCACCTGTAACCCCCCATCCTATAACCCCTCATCCTATAACCCCTCACCTGTAGCCCCTCATCCCCCTGCAGCCCCCACCACTTGCACTAAAAGGCTGAAATTATCCTGGATTTTTCCTGATTTTTCTTCCCCCAACAATTCCTGGAATTTTAACAGGTTCCAGTGCAGATTTTTGGGCCATTTTGCATATGATTTTTTGGGAGATTTTTTTATTTCTCTGTGTGAATTTTGAGTGATTTTATTGGGTTCTTAAGGCTAAAATTATCCTGGATTTTTCCTGATTTTTTTTCTCAACAACCCCTGGAACTTTGACAGGTTTGGGGTGTTCCAGTGCAGATTTTAGGACTTTTGGGGTTTTTTTTTTCATATGAGTTTTGGGAATTTTTGCATTTCTCCGTGTGAATTTTGAGTGATTTTATTGGGTTGTTAAGGCTGAATTTATCCTGGATTTTTCCTGATTTTTTTTCTCAACAATCCCTCTAATTTTGACAGGTTTGGGGTGTTCCAGTGCAGATTTTAGGACTTTTTGGGCCATTTTTCATACGATTTTTGGGGATTTTTGCATTTCTCTGTGCAAATTTTGAGCGATTTTATTGGGTTCTTAAGGGTAAAATTATTCTGAATTTTTCCTGATTTTTTCTCAACAACCCCTGGAACTCTGACAGGTTTGGGGTGTTCCAGTGCAGATTTTAGGAATTTTTTGGGCCATTTTTCATATGATTTTTGGGAGATTTTTGTGTTTCTCTGTGAAAAACCTCAACCCACAACAAAAACCAAACCCGAACCCCACCGACGCTGCGATTTTGGTAAAGCTGTGACCCCAAACAGCACCCAAAAATCACAACCCTCGCTCAGGTGTGGGTGTCACCATTCACCTGCCGCCACCAACCACCAGCCCAGGAACAACCTGAGAGCTCCGCCGGGAATTCCAGCGCTCTGCTCCTTCCCCACCTGGAATTTGGGAGTTTTTTTGGCTGTTTTGAGCCCTGGCGGGGGTTCTCAGGATGCGGCTGCCAAGGGAACTTTGCCCAGCCCCTTCCCCATCCCCAGGCACAGAATTGGGCTGGTGCTGGTGGCCAGTGCTGGTGGTCAGTGGTGGCCACCTGGGCGAGCCAAGGACAGCACACAGCGCCCATTTCTGCGTGTCAATCCCCGCTGGGGGTTTTATTACAGCTCCTTTTCATGCGCCCAGCAGCCTCCTCCAGTGGCACCAGTACATCAGCGTGCCCGCCAGCAGCGCGGAGCTGAGGAAGGCTCCCAGCACGCCCAGTACCACTGGCCGCAGCCAGCCCAGGACCCCGCGGCTGTACTGGGAGGGCGGGTGGCGCTCGAAGAGCATCTCCCCGGCCAGCGGAGCGCTCCTGGCCCGCGGCCCCGCGGGCTGCAGCTGCGCCGAGCTGAGATGCTGCACGCTGCGGCTGTACCCCTCCACGTTCCTGCGCAGCTCCAGGCTCCGGTCCTGGTTCAGGTTCTTGCCCAGCTCCGCGGCGATGTCCGAGCGCCCGATCTGGTGCAGGGCGCGCACCAGGCGGTCCCAGGTTGTCACCTCGCCCGCTGTCACCAGCCAGGAGCGCAGCGCTTCCGAGCATCCCCGCTGCCCGCGGGGGTCCCGGCGGCGGCGGCCGGGGGTGTTCCCCGCGGGCTCGGGGGGCTCCGGCAGCTCCGGCTCCTCCTCGGGGCTCTCCAGCTCCGCCCGCAGCTGCCGGCACTCGGAACCGCTCAGCAGCTCGGCGATCCGGCCCATGCTGTGCCGGCCCACCGTGGCCGCCACCGTGTCATCGCAGTGGCCGCGCAGGGACAGCAGCAGCAGGGCGAGGCTCAGCGGGGCCAGCGCGGCTCCGGTGCCGGCCCGGTTCGGGTGCCAGCTCGGTTCGGGTACCAGCATGGCTCGGGTGAGAACCTGGTTCGGGTCCCAGCCCGGTTCGGGTTTCCAGCCCGGTTCAGTTTCCTGCCCGGTTCGGCTCCCAGCCCTGTTCGGCTCCCAGCCCGGTTTGGATCCCTGCCCGGTTCGGGTTCCAGCCCGGTTCGGTTTCCTGTCCGGTTCGGTTGCCAGCCCGGTTTGGATCCCAGCCCGGTTCGGGTCCCAGCCCGGTTTGGATCCCAGCCCGGTTCGGGTCCCAGCCCGGTTCGGGTTCCAGCCCGGTTCGGTTGCCAGCCCGGTTCGGTTGCCAGCCCGGTTCGCCTCCCGGGGTGTCCCGGGCGCGTGGAACCCCCCTGACCTCACAGAGCAGCGCCCGGGGCAGCTCCAGTCCGAACACGGAACCACTTTGGGTCACAGTGACCGGTCTCGACAGCCTCTGCTTCCCAATCCCAAATCCCCATTTCCCAAATTCCCGAATCTCCAATCCCCAAATCCCCAATCCCAAACTCGGGGGGCTCCACTTGGGGTCCGGGCGAGGAGCCCGAGGCCACGGGGTGGCGACAGAGCCCCGGAGGTGGCGACAGGGCCCAGAGATGGTCAAGAGCTTCGGAGGTGGCCACAGAGCCCCGAGGTGGCCAAAGAGCCCCGAGGTGCCACCAGCGCTGTCCCTGTGGCCCAGATTTCCCCCGAATCTCCCCAAAAATCGCTCGCGGGAGGCTCCGGGCACCAACGGGAGCAGCCGAGCTGGAGGAGGGTGAGAATTGGAAATGTCCCGAATTTGGGGAGCGTCGCTGTCACCCTGCCCTGGTCCCAGCACGGCACAGAGCCCAGAGCCGTGGCTGGTAGCCCAGAGCCCCGGCTGGTAGCCCAGAGCCCCGGCTGGGAGCCCAGAGTCCCGGCTGGGAGCCCAGAGCCATGGATGGTAGCCCAGAGCCCCGGCTGGTAGCCCAGAGCCATGGATGGTAGCCCAGAGCCCCGGCTGGTAGCCCAGAGTCCCGGCTGGTAGCCCAGAGCCGTGGCTGGTAGCCCAGAGCCCCGGCTGGGAGCCCAGAGCCGTGGCTGGTAGCCCAGAGCCCCGGCTGGTAGCCCAGAGCCCCGGCTGGTAGCCCAGAGCCCCGGCTGGGAGCCCAGAGTCCCGGCTGGGAGCCCAGAGCCATGGATGGTAGCCCAGAGCCGTGTCTGGTAGCCCAGAGCCCCGGCTGGTAGCCCAGAGCCCCGGCTGGTAGCCCAGTTCGTGCTGGAGCTCAGATTTGTGCTGGTGGTGCCCAGGTGAGGTGTGGACTGGAACTGGGATGGGGGGATTGGAACTGGGATGAAGGGACTGGAACTGGGATGGAGGGATGGGAGGGGAGCCTGGACAGGGCCCTGGGGTGGTCCCAGGGGATTTGGTGGTCCCAGGGGATTTGGGCCACCCCAATTTTTGGGGCCGTGGTGACCCCAGCCCAGCCCAGCCCCCCCATCGCCCCAGGAGAGGTTCAGTGGCCACCACAGCCCCCAACTGGCCCCACTGGGGACCCCCAGACCTGAGCTGGCCCCACTGGGGACCCCCGGGGGGGGGGGGGTTAAGCCGAGCCTGATTTCACAGCTGGGGTGATAAACTCGGTTTATTGGAAACACATGGGGGATTTACGGGGGTTAAATTGGGGAGGGGGCTGCAGCCCGGCCCGCCAGGAACCCGGGGGGCTCCGGGACCCCCAATCAAGGGGGGTGGGGGCACAGCGGTCCCTTCATTGCCCCCCCGGGGGAGTCGGCAAAAGAAAACGCAAACACCTGGAAAAGGTGAGGGACGGGGAATTTGGGGAGGGGGCGGCACCTGAGGGGGGCGGGGGGACACAGGAGGGGTCCTGGCAGGGCAGTGCCAGCTGTGATTTCCCGTTTTGGGTCCTGGCAGGGCAGTGCCGGCATTGAACCCCCACCCTCAAATCCCATTTCCTCATTTCCAGCATTCCCAAATCTCGCTATTTCTTTAAATCATTTCTTTAAATAATTTCTTTAAATAATTTCTTTAAATCATTTCTTTAAATTAAATTAATTATTGAAACGGGACATTCAGCCAAGGGATGAATTGGCATTTCACCTTTCGTATTTTCCAAAATAAAGACGAAATTAAGGGATAAAAAGCGGTTTGTTTATATTATAAATAAAACCCTGAGAAATGGAAATAAAAGTGAATTTTGAGGCACAAACTTGGGGTAAATGACTTCATTAGCTGAAGCTGTAATTAGGAGATTAACCCCCAATCTCCAAATGGGTCAAAATTATAAAAATATGAAAACCTGTGACCCATTTTTGGGGGATTTTATTTGCCTGAAATGCACCTGAAGGGCCTTCAATAAATATAAAAGATAAATAGATATGAATATTAAAATAGTCAAAATGAAAATATTGGGAAAATATAAATAAAGATATAGATGTAAATGTAGATATAAATAATAAAATACAAATAGTAAAATAAATAATAAAAATATTTAAATATTTAAATATTTAAATAACAAAATATAATTACTACAAGAAAAATTTAATTAAAAAATAAATTATAAATAAACAAACTGCCTTTAATTCCCTTATTTTATCTACCAAAAAAAAAAAGCATCAGAGGGACGTGTCACCCCTCCAACATCCCATATCCCAACCCCGGGATTATCAAATTTTCCCTTTCAAACCCAACTCGAGCTGTGGAATTTTTTTCCTCCCTGTGGGAGAGGAGAAAACGCCGAGTCCGCGAGGAGAAAGTGTCAGCCCGGATTTCTGCTGATGGCTCCTGGTGCTGATCAAACGCAGCGCTAATTAACGGCTCGGGACTCTTGATTAGGAGCTGATTTTTGGGAGGAATCGTGGGGAAGTGATTAGTGAAAATAAATCCCCGCGGTTCCCGTCCTGCTTTTCTGGGTTAATGAGGTGAGGATGAGTTCGCTGAGCAGAGGAGAAATTCGGTTTAATAAAGGAAATCAGAAGGTGAGAAAATGGGAATTTAGAGTTGGTTTTATGGATTTCGGGGACGGGATCGCTGGATGCGGGTTGGGCACGCCCAAAATTCAAATCTGCGGTTCTGGGGGGTTCTGGGTCGGTAATTCCGGGAGGTTTTGGGTCAGGGATATCGGGGATCAGGGATTTTGGGGATCAGGGTCAGATATATCGGGGTTCAGAGTCAGGGATGTTGGGGTGCAAGGGTCAGATATATGGGGGTTCAGGGATTTGGGGGTTCAGGGTCAGGGATATGGGGGTTCAGGAATTTTGGGGGTCAGGAGTCAGGGATTTTGGGGTGCAGGGTCAGGAGAGTCAGAGGTCTCTGCCGCTCCAGCCCTGCCCTGACCCTGCTAGGATCCCTTCCACCCCCGTCCATCTCCTTCCACCCCTGCCCACCTCTGTCCATCTCCTTCCACCCCTGTCCCTCTCCGTCCCTCCCTGTCCCTCTCCGTCCCTCCCTGTCCCTCTCCGTCCCTCCCCGTCCACCCCTGTCCCTCTCCGTCCCTCCCCGTCCATCCCCGTCCATCCCCGTCCATCCCCGTCCTTCCCTGTCCATCCCCGTCCTTCCCTGTCCATCCCCGTCCTTCCCTGTCCCTCCCCGTCCCTCCCTGTCCATCCCCGTCCATCCCTGTCCCTCTCCGTCCCTCCCTGTCCATCCCCGTCCGGCGCTCAGCGCGCTGCTCTCCCTGCCCCGCTCCGCTCTCGGCTCCGCTCCGCCCCGCAGCGCCTCGGGGGCGGTCGGGGGGCGGTGGGAGGCGGGGGCAGCCCCTGCCCAGGCCCCGGCCGCGGCCCCGGCCCCGGCCCCAGCCCCAGCCCGGCCCCAGCCCCGGGGCCGCCGCGCCCGCCCCGCATTGTCCGCAGGATGCGGCGCCCGGCTCGGCCGCCCGGGCTGCGCTGAGGGCCCCGCCGGCATGAGGAGGTGAGTGGGGGTCTGGAGCACCCCCCGAGCCCCCCGAGCTGCGGATCCCGCCCGGAGAAAGCGGCGAGGGCTGGGGAGGGGGCGCGGGCCGGGGCTGGGGGGGTTCACTCCCTTCTCAGCCCCCCGAGGGCGAGGGGGCTCCGTGACAAGAGCGGGGCGAGCCTGAGCTGATCCTGATCCTAAACCGGGTTTAAACGCGGAGAGGGTGCGATTGTCCGTCCGTCCGTCCATCCCTCATCCATCCCTCCATCCCTCCCCCGCACGAACAATGCCGCTCCCGCAGCCGCTCCCGCACGTCAAGCGCTCGCCTTCAAAACACTCGCGGCATTCACGAGCTCCTGGTGATTTTTAAATAGAAATTTTGCCTGAAATATAATTTTTAAATTTTTTATTATTTTGGGGGAGCGGGCGTTTCTCACTCAAGGGAAAACAAGATCAGGAAGGGTTAAAAAAATCACTTTCTGCTGCGTATTCCAGCATAAATTCCCCTGCGTTTGGAGGCGCCATGTGCTGGCTCACGTCATTCCCGGCTTTACTCCGGGACCACAAAAATTAACATTATCACTGAATGGCTCTGGTTTTGCGCCAGATTTCGGGAATTTTGGGCAGAATTGGGTATTCGGTGAGGACGTGGCTCTCCCCGCAGGGAGCGGGGCTCTCTAATGGATTTCCTGGTGGGAATTGAGGATTTTTCCCTCCCAGCGCTTCCCACGCGGGTGCTCCGGCCCCTGTTTGCTCTCGAGGTGATTCCGAATTAAACATTTTCGGTGGGGGCCGAGGCCTGGCTGTTGTTTATCGCCTTAAACATTTGTTTTAGCTCTCTGCAGCAGAAGTGTGTTGACATTTTCTCTTGGGGGACTGCCGGGATAATGAATGGCACGTACTGTATTGTGTTCCTTGCAAAGCCACGGGATCCTGCAATAACATAAACAGCCGGGGCTGAATCCATCCCAGAGCCCAGAGGAATGTTTATTTACATCCACGCCGTCCTCTCCTTCCGAGCTATCGATTAGGAAAATATCCCTGCTGATATTATTATTAATATTAGGAGAAATACGGATATATTTGTTTTATTGCCGAGGTTTCTCTGAGTGTTTTGGCCGGAGGGATTTTGACCCGGGTGGGATTTTGGGGTACAGGGGGGGAAATGGGGGAGCAGCTCTGGCTGTCCCTGCTCGGAATTCCTGGAGCAGGGAAGGATTTTGTGTTTTCCAGCTCAAAATTCCTGGATCAGAGAAGATCAGGGAAGGGTTTTGTGTTTTCCAGCTCAGAATTCCTGGAACTGGGAAGGATTTTGTGTTTTCCAGCTCAGAATTCCTGGAGCAGGGAAGGATTTTGTGCTCCCCAACTCAGAATTCCTGAATCAGGGAAGGGTTTTGTGTTTTCCAGCTCGGAATTCCTAGAGCAGGGAAGGGTTTTGTGTTCCCCCAGCTCAAAATTTCTGTGGAACAAGGAAAGATTTTGTGCTCCCCAACTCGAAATTCCTGGATCAAGGAAGGGTTTTGTGTTTTCCAGCTCAGAATTCCTGGAGCAGGGAAGATCAGGGAAGGGTTTTGTGCTCATCAGCTCAGAATTCCTGAATCAGGGAAGGATTTTGTGTTTTCCAGCTCAGAATTCCTGGAGCAGGGAAGATCAGGAGAGGGTTTTGTGCTCATCAGCTCAGAATTCCTGAATCAGGGAAGGATTTTCTACTCACCCATCTCTCCCCACTCACAATTCCCAGAGCAGGGAAGGAATTTTGCTTTCCAGCTCAAAATTCCTGGATCAGAGAAGATCAGGAAAGGGTTTTGTGTTTTCCAGCTCGTAATTCCTGGATCAGAGAAGATCAGGAAAGGGTTTTGACCTCCCCAGCTTAGAATTCCCAAAGCAGGGAAGGATTTTGTGTTTCTCAGATCAGAATTCCTGGATCAGGGAAGATCAGGGAAGGATTTTGTATTTTCCAGCTCGGAATTCTGTATCAAGGAAGGATTTTGTGTTTCCCAGATCAGAATTCCTGGATCAGGAAGGGTTTTGGTTTTCCAGCTCGGAATTCCTGTATCAAGGAAGGATTTGTGTTTTCCAGATCAGAATTCCTGGATCAGGGAAGGATTTTGTATTTTCCAGCTCGGAATTCCTGTATCAAGGAAGGATTTTGTGTTTCCCAGATCAGAATTCCTGTATCAGGGAAGGATTTTGTATTTTCCAGCTCGGAATTCCTGTATCAAGGAAGGATTTTGTGTTTCCCAGATCAGAATTCCTGGATCAGGGAAGGGTTTTGTGTTTCCCAGATCAGAATTCCTGGATCAGGGAAGGGTTTTGTGTTTTCTAGCCTAGAATTCCTGGATCAGGGAAGGGTTTTGTGCTTTCCAGCCCGGAATTCCCGGATCGGGGAAGGATTTTGTGCTTTCCAGCCCGGAATTCCCGGATCGAGGAAGGATTTTGTGTTTCCCAGATCATAATTCCTGGATCAGGGAAGGATTTTGTGTTTTCTAGCCTAGAATTCCTGGATCAGGGAAGGGTTTTGTATTTTCCAGCCCGGAATTCCCGGATCGGGGAAGGGTTTTGTGCTCCCCAGCTCGGAATTCCCGGATCGGGGAAGGATTTTGAGCTCTCCAGCTCACAATTCCTGGATCAGGGAAGGGTTTTGTGTTTCCCAGATCAGAATTCCTGGATCAGGGAAGGGTTTTGTGTTTCCCAGATCAGAATTCCTGGATCAGGGAAGGGTTTTGTGCTTTCCAGCCCGGAATTCCCGGATCGAGGAAGGATTTTGTGCTTTCCAGCCCGGAATTCCCGGATCGGGGAAGGGTTTTGTGCTCCCCAGCTCGGCATTCCTGCGGCAGGGAAGGTTCTGTAGCCGCCTTTGTTCTCGCCGAGCCCCCGCCGCATTCTTGGCTCTTGCCATTATCATTTTGGTTAAACAGAGCGGCGCGTTGGGAACCATATGGATCATGTTAACAATTGCTTATCTGGAGCCGCTGTTTTCTCCTCTCTCCCTCCTCCCCTCCTTCCCTTTCCCAGCCCTTTTTTTCCCCTCCCCAAGGCTGGGCTGGGGTTTTAAAAACATCTTGGCTTTGGGGGATGTGGTCCTGTAACCCAAACCTTCACCGGCTCCTGTCAAAGCTCATTAAATTCCAGGGGGAAATGCAGAATAAAGAGAAATTTCCAGCGTGGTTTGCCCTGGATGCTGTGGATATGGGATGCAGTTGTTGAGGGATGAGTTTCCACCTGCTGCACTCTTTATTTGATAGCTGGGGTTTGATTTTTTTGTGGTTTTGTGTGATTTTTTTTGTATTTTTCTGTTTTTTTTCTGAGGGGTTGTGGTTTTCCCAAACTTCTGCTCCCAGATCCGAATCAAATCACCTGGAGCTGGCTCAGAGTTTGGAGCCCTCACCCAACCTCCACTCCCAGCACAGGAGGAGAAAATCCCAAATTTATTTTTATTTTTAGGGTGGTGGAATCCATGAGAGTGACCATGGGATCACTTCATTTTTCATCTCCTCATTGAGCAGATATTCCTGAGGATGGGAATTCCACCCAAACATTTCCCTTCCTTCTCTTTTGGCTTTTTTTTTTGGGCTTCCTTCCCCTCAATGTTTGCATCTGGAGGGAGATGAGCTCGTGTAGAGGAGGAAAAATCCCCCAGCTCAGAATTCCCAAGGGGAATTTCTCATTTCATTCACCTCGAGTGATGCTGAGCCCATTTCTGCCTCTGCAAAATTCTCCTTTTTGAGCCTCAGAGCTGGAGGGAACAGCTGGAATTCTGCAGGAATTTTCATTTTCTTCCTCCTGCTGTCAGCTCTGGGTGCTGGACAGGATGGATCCTGCTCTGGATATTTTTTTAGCCAAAAAAAAAAAAAATTTTCCTTCATTTTTGGGCATGGAGGATGCTGCTGGAAACTCGTGTAACCCATAACTGGTGGTGCCCATTTCCTAAGGGAGTTTCTGGGGTTAAATCTGAAGCAGCAAAAGTTCCCTTTGCTTCCCTAATTTCAGATTTTTCCTGGAATTTTCCTGAAATCCCAGCAAAATTCCCATTGCTGCCTCAGCAGGGAATCAAGAAATTCACCCCAGAGTCAACCCACAGCTCTAAAAATCAAATTTATCCCCTTGCAAAGTTCTGTGTTTGTTGCCACCACGACTCTGGAATGTTTTTATTTCTCTGGGATTGGTTTGTTCCCATCCTGGGGGATTTTCCTTTTTCCTGCTGCAGATCCTGAGTGGGATCCTGGATTTTTTTTCTGCTCCAGGGATAATCCCATCCTTGATGTGCAGAGGATGCTCAAAGGAAAGCAGGAGCTGGGAATCAGCTCCAGTCTCTGCAGAAAAGTTGAATTTTTTTGTGTGTGTGTGATGAAGATCCTGTGCAGCAAAGTTGAATTTTTTCTGTATGATGAGTATCCTGTGCAGCAAAATTTATTTATTTTTTTTGTGTATGATGAAGATCCTGTGCAGCAATTTTTTTTTTTTTGTGTGTGTGTGATGAGTATCCTGTGCAGCAAATTTGAATTTTTTCTGTGTGATGAGAACCCTGTACAGCAAAGTTGATTTTTTTTTTTTATTTTATTTTTTTTCTGAGTGATGAGGACCCTATACAACAAATTTGAATTTTTTCTGTGTGATGAGTGTCCTGTGCAGCAAATTTGAGTTTTTTCTGTGTGATGCATATACTGTACAGAAAATTTGAATTTTTTTCTGTATGATGAGTATCCTGTGCAGCAAATCAGATTTTTTTCTGAGTGATGAGGACCCTGTACAGCAAATTTGAATTTTTTCTGTATGATGAGTACCCTGTACAACAAATTTGAATTTTTTTCTGAGTGATGGGTATCCTGTGCAGCAAGTTTGATTTTATTTTTTTTATTTGTGTGATGAAGACCCTGTACAACAAATTTTAATTTTTTTTTTTTCTGAGTGATGAGGATCCTGTATAACAAATTTGAATTTTTTTTTTTTGTATGATGAGGACCCTGTACAACAAATTAAACTTTTTATTGGTGTGATGAGGATCCTGTACAGCAAATTTGATTTATTTATTTTTTTTCTGAGAGCTGAGGGTGCTGTGAAGCCTCTCCTGTGGCAGCAGTTACTCTCATTAACCTCCCCAGGCCTGGCTGCTCCTTTATCACATCCCCAAATCTTTATGGGGGCCCGGGGGGAGATTCTGCTGCATGAAAAAACCAAATTTATTTAATGGCAACGAGGCTGAGCTGATGGAAGGGGCCTCCCTGGATCTGGATTTTGGGGTGTCCCCCTGAAAGGATTTTGGGGTTTCTCTCTGGATCTGGATTTTTGGGATTCCCCTGGACCTGAATTTTGGGATTTCCTCTGACAGGATTTTGGGGTTTCCTCCTCAGATAGAATTTTGGCGTGTTCCCTGAAAGGATTTTGGGGTGTCCCCCAGACAGGATTTTGGGGTTTCCCCCCAGACAGGGTTTTGGGGTGTTCCTCTGGATCTGGATTTTGGGGTTTCCTCCCAGACAGGATTTTGGGGTTTCCTCCCAGACAGGATTTGGGGGTGTCCCCCGACAGGATTTTGGGGTGTTCCCCAGACAGGATTTTGGGGTTTCCTCCCTGACAAGATTTTGGGGTTTCTCTCTGGACCTGGACTTTGGGGTGTCCCCCTGGATCTGGGTTTTGGGGTGTTCACCCTGGATCTAAATTTTGGGATGTTCCCCAGACAGGATTTTGGGGTTTCCTCCCAGACAGGATTTTGGGATGTCCCCCAGACAGGATTTTGGGGTTTCTCTCTGGATCTGGATTTTTGGGATGTCCCCTGTACCTGAATTTTGGGGTGTCCACCCTGGACCTGGATTTTTGGGTGTCCCTGACAGGGTTTTGGGGTGTTCCCCTGGATCTGGATTTTTGGGTGTCCCCCTGGACCTGAATTTTGGGGTTTCCTCCCTGACCAGATTTTGGGGTTTCCTCCCTGACCAGATTTTGGGGTTTCCTCTCTGACCAGATTTTGGGGTTTCCTCCCCAGATAGGATTTTGGGGTGTCCTCCCTGAACCTGAATTTTTGGGTGTCCCCTGACAAGATTTTGGGGTGTCCCCCTGAGTGGAATGTCCCAGTGTTAACCCTTTATGCCCAGGGTGGGGTGCTGGGGTGTCTTCCCTGGGTTGAGATTTGGAGATTTCCCTCCTGGATGGAAATTTGGAGATTTTCTTATTTCAGGATGTTTTTATTTCCCCCCTGGATGAAAATTTGGATATTTTTTCTCAGTTTGGGATGTTTTTATTTCCCCCCTGGATGAAAATTTGGATATTTTTTCTCAGTTTGGGATGTTGAGATTTCCCCCCTGGATGGGAATTTGGAGATTTTCTCCTTTCAGGATGTTCAGATTTCCCCACTGGATGGAAATTTGGAGATTTTCTCCTTTCAGGATGTTCAGATTTCCCCACTGGATGGAAATTTGGAGATTTTCTCCTTTCAGGATGTTCAGATATCCCCACTGGATGGAAATTTGGAGATTTTCTCCTTTCAGGATGTTATTTCCATTTTCCAGCCCCTGAGGTGTCCTTGGTTCCCAGCCTAGGGAGGAATTATTGAATTGTTGTGTCTGTTCGAAGTGGAGACTCTGGGAATGGAGTTTGGGGTTAGAAACTGAATAATTGGGTTATAAATACTAAAATATAAGTATAAAAATATTAAAATATATATATAAAATAAATGAAAATATTAAAATATATAAAAATATATAAAAATAAATATATAAAAATAATATAATTATATGAATGCAAATATATAAACATATAAATATAAATATAGAAAAATAAAAATATAAATAAAAATATAAAAATAAAGATACATATTTATATATAAACATATGAATATATAAATATATAAATGGTTTGGGGTGCAGCTGGAGGGTTTGGGGTGCAACACTGGATGGGGCTGGGAGTTTCTCCAGTTCCAACATTAATTACAATTAATGATTAATATTAACGAGGACAGGCTGGGATGTCCTTTAGGGTGGGTTGTGACACCTTTGATGGGTTGTGACATTCCCAGTGTCACAGTCAGGCTGTGACAGTCGGTGTCACCCGTGTGCTGTGACAGTGTCACAGTCAGGCTGTGACACTTGGTGTCACCCGTGTGCTGTGACAGGGTCACAGTCAGGCTGTGACACTCGGTGTCACCTGTGTGCTGTGACAGTGTCACAGTCAGGCTGTGACACTCGGTGTCACCCGTGTGCTGTGACAGTGTCCCCCGTGTGCTGTGACAGTGTCACTGGCTGTGACACTCGGTGTCACCTGTGTGTTGTGACAGTGTCACAGTCAGGCTGTGACAGTCGGTGTCCCCCGTGTGCTGTGACAGTGTCCCCTGTGTGCTGTGACAGTGTCCCCTGTGTGCTGTGACAGTGTCACAGTCAGGCTGTGACACTCAGTGTCCCCAGTGTGCTGTGACACTCGGTGTCCCCTGTGTGTGGGGACAGCAGAGAACAGCTGGACAGTGGCCGGACAGGGACATGGGGACCGTGGGGACATCAATGGCCATGGCTGTGAGTGACCACTGAGGTGTGAGTGACCCTGAAGCTGTCAATGACCACAGAGCCATGATGGCCACGGGGCTGTGACTGTGTCACATCAGCCTGGCACTGACCAAGGAGTGACCAGAGACTGACCAGGCACTGACCAAGGAGTGACCAGGCACTGACCAGGCACTGACCAAGGACTGACCAAGCACTGACCAGGGACTGACCAGGCACTGACCAAGGACAGACCAAGGACTGACCAGGCACTGACCAAGCACTGACCCAGGACTGACCAGGCACTGACCAAGGAGTGACCAAGCACTGACCAGGGACTGACCAGGCACTGACCAAAAAGTGACCAAGCACTGACCAGGCACTGACCAAGGACTGACCAAGCACTGACCAGGCACTGACCAAGGACAGACCAAGGACTGACCAGGCACTGACCAAGCACTGACCCAGGACTGACCAGGCACTGACCAAGGAGTGACCAGGCACTGACCAAGGACTGACCAAGGACAGACCAAGGACTGACCAGGCACTGACCAGACACTGACCAGGTACTGACCAAAGACTGACCAGGGACTGACCAGCCCCCCCAGGACAGGGATGATCCTCGGCTGCTCCTCGGCCTCCCAAGGGACGAGACCGACCCGGATCCGTCCCTGCCCGAGCCAGCCCCTGCTCCCGGGGCTCGGGGGAGTTAGGCTGCGCTTAAACCGCAGCTTTAGTGCATCCTCAGCCGGGATGTGTTTGCTCTTCTCTCCTGATTCCCCGGGGGCTGCGGGGTGGCCGCAGATGCTCCCTGCGGCTCATTCCAGTGGGATTTCTTCCACAATTTTTATTCACCAGCCCCGTGTGCGGGGGGCGCGGGATGCAGAACATCTTATTTCATGTGCCCTTCTCTCCATCCCCATCCTGAGGATGCTCCATCCCGCATCCCACGGCCTGGAAGGAATCAAAACCCAGGCTGGAGCTTTTCCCAGCGCACCCCATCCCCACGCCGAGCCGTTGGACACCCTCAGCGCCGCGCCCGCTGCAAACCCCCCGAACAAAAGCCCAGTTCAGACTCGCTGCTGAATAGATTAACAAGATTTCCATAATTAGGGCGGGCGGGAACAATGGGATTCTCCCTGCCCAGCCCCCCTGCCCGCCTTTGTCTTGCGCCGGGGATAATGGGCAGCAGCGAGGGTGGGAACCGGCCCGGCCATTTGGTCACTGGACAGTAATTTTCTCACACTGCCAAGGGGAGCATTGAAACATCTGTCCCGCTCCGCCACTCATTCACGTCCCATTTCAGCCCTGACAGCTCCTCCCTGCCCTCCCCCTCCGCGGCTTTGCCACTTTTTTTTTTTTTTTTTTTTTTTTTCCATGGATTTGGGTTTTTTTGGGATTTTTTGTTTTTTTTTTTTCCCTGCCGAACGCGTCGTGGTTTGGAGGGTTGGAGTCGTTCCCCCGCCTGGGGAGGGGCTCTGCTGTTCTGGGGGGCTTCAACCTCACCCCCTGGCGTTGGTCACTCTGTTCCAGGTTTTTGGAGAGGTAGTTCCATCACCAGACCCACCTCCAAATGCCGTTTTTAGCTGGTGTTTGAGCAGTGGGGTTCCTCAGAAGGCTGGGGGTGCTGCTGGGCTTTGCTGGGTGGTCACAGGCCCCCCCCCAATCCCCAACATTTCTGGGGCACAGCACTGAGCAAGGATGGTGATTAAATTCCTTAAAAATTTTAAAATACGGAGGAAAACACCTTATAACCCAAACGCTGATTTTCCCCTTTAGGGTTTCTGGGTGTCTTTATGCTCCAGGAGCTTTCCCTGTGTGGTTTTATCCATCAGCAGCACTTTGACAATGACTGTAAATGTCAGCTCAGCCCACACAGAGCTGCTGTCTGCACCCTCCTGTGGGAGTTTCATACCCAGAGTGGGAGCACAAGAGCCCCATAAGTCAATTAAAGCATTAAATAATCTTATTGTGCAGAGTGGCTGAAAGGCAGTGAGGAGTGGAGCAGGAGGTCCCCAAGGGTGGGGACTGAGAGGGGACAGTGGGATGGGGAGAGGGGACAATGCCACCACCCTGGGGGCTGGAGCAAGAGGCAGAATTCCTGTTTTGTTGCTCTCACTGTGCTGGGTTTGGGAATACTCCATACATTTGGGGATATTCCACACAGAATTCCTGTTTTGCTGCTCTCACTGTGCTGGATTTAGGGATACACCACACATTTGGGGATACTCCACACAGAATTCCTATTTCACTGCTCTCACTGTGCTGAGTTTGGGGATACTCCACACAGAATCCCTGTTTCACCACTGTCACTCTGTTCGGTTTGGGGACACTCCATGCAGAATTCTGTTTCATGGCTCTCACTGTGCTGGGTTTGGGAATACTCCACACAGAATTCCTGTTTTGTTGCTCTCACTGTGCTTGGTTTGGGGATACTCCATGCAAAATTCCTGGTTCACCACTGTCACTGTGCTGGGTTTGGGGACACTCCACACATTTGGGGACACTGCACACATTCCAGTTTCCCTGCTCTCACTGTGCTGGGTTTGGGGATACTCCACACATTCCAGTTTCCCTGCTGTCACTGTGCTGGGTTTGGGGACACTCCACGCATTTGGGGATACTGCACACATTCCTGTTTCCCTGCTGTCACTGTGCTGGGTTTGGGGATATTCCACACAGAATTCTGTTTCCCTGCCCTCACCGTGCTGCGTTTGGGGACACTCCACACATTTGGGGATACTGCACACATTCCAGTTTCCCTGCTCTCACTGTGCTGGGTTTGGGGATACTCCACACAGAATTCTGTTTCCCTGCTGTCACTGTGCTGGGTTTGGGGACACTCCACACATTTGGGGACACTGCACACATTCCAGTTTCCCTGCTCTCACTGTGCTGGGTTTGGGGACACTCCACACATTTGGGGACACTCCACATATTCCAGTTTCCCTGCCCTCACCGTGCTGCCCTGTCCCCACAGCTCTGTCGAAGATGCACTGGTCACCAGAGCATGCCCAGTCCCTGAACCAGTGGCCGGAGCAGCACCTGGACGTTTCCTCCACCACCTCGTCGCCAGCCCACAAGTCAGAGCTGTACCCCAGCAGCCGCCAGCGCTTCAACTACGCCTGGGCCAACGATGACATCTCTGCTCTCACGGCCTCCAACCTGCTCAAGAGGTACGCCGAGAAGTACTCGGGGGTGCTGGACGCGCCCTACGAGCGCCCCACCCTCGGCGCCTACGGGGACGGAGCCTTCGGCCCCGTGAACGGCCAGAAAGGGGACGGGGAGCCCTGGCCGGGGGCGCACGGCTCGGACGGCGCCTTCCCGCTGCCCCCCGTGCACGATGGGCTGGCGGCCACCAAGGCAGCGGTGCCGCCGGCGGGCGGCGGGGCCGTCGGGCTGGGCCAGCCGGCCGGTCTCAGCGAGCCCGTGTACGCCGGCAATTCCTGCGGGGCGGCCGCCGCGCCGGGGGCGTCTCAGGAGTATCCCTCAGGTTACGGTGGCACCTACTTGCCCTCCGGCTACTGCGCGCAGCCCCCTCCTCACCCTCCCGCCCTGCACAGCTCGGGGCTCCTGCAGCCCCCGCACGGCTCGCCCGCGCTGGTGCCGGGCTACGGCTCCTCGGGCTCCGTCTACAACTACGGCGGCGGCGGCTACGCGCCCCAGCCGGGCTACGGGGGCATCCACCCGCCGCCGCCCCCGGCCTCCTACCTGCCCTCGGGCATCGCCGCGCCCACCCCCATCCCGGCCCCGCCGCCCTCCGCTCGCCCCGCTTACGGCTACCAGAGCGCCGGGCTGGGCTCGCTGGCCGTGCCGCCGCTGGGCGCCGAGGCGGCGGGCGCGCTGAAGAGGAAGGCGTTCGACATCGGCGGGGAGGACGAGGGCGAGGGCAGGTACAGGAAATACAGCTACGAGCAGCCAAAGTCTCCCTACGCGCTGCCGGACAACGGCGAGTGCCGCGGCAACGGCTTCGGCAGCAGCGGCGAGTCGCCCCAGGTGGGTTTCAAAAGCGGCAAGCGGCCAGCGGGAGCGGCGGGCGGCGAGGAACACGCGGGCAAGTTCGGCGGGCAGCAGATGAAGGCGGTGCTGTCACCGTCCTACGGCTCCAGGGACGCTGCCCTGCGGCCGGCGGAGCCCTTCGGCAAGTTCAGCCCGCCGCTGGCCAACGGCGACCGCGCGGCCGAGCCCGGAGCCGCCTTCCCGCTGCGGCCCAAGGCACCGGGGTTCCTGGAGGAGCAGCCCAAGAACGTGGACCCGCTGCTGCTGGAGCTGGTGAACACCAAGGTGGTGGAGCGAGGGCCGCCGGTGCAGTGGTCGGACATCGCGGGGCAGGGCTCGGTGAAGGCGGCCATCGAGGAGGAGCTGCTGTGGCCCATCCTGCGGCCGGGCTCGTACGGCGGCTCCGGCCACCCGCTGCGGACCCTGCTGCTCTTCGGGCCCCGCGGCACCGGCAAGACGCTGCTGAGCCGCGGCATCTCCACCCAGCTGGGCTCCACCCTGCTGCGCCTCAGCGCCGCCACCCTGCTGTCCACCTGGAAGGCCGAAGCCGAGAAGATCCTGCAGACCGTGTTCCTGGTGGCCAGCTGCCGCCAGCCCTCCGTGGTGCTCATCACCGAAGCCGAATCCCTGCTGGCGGCGCGGGCGGGCGAGGACGGCGGCCAGCTGGGCAACCTCAAATCGCAGCTCCTCTCTTACCTGGACGAGGTGTCCTCCTCGTCGGAGCAGCAGGTGGTGGTGATCGGCACCACGGCGCGGCCGGGCGGCATGGACGAGGCGGCGCGCCGGCGTTTCGGGACGCGGCTCTACATCGCTCCGCCCGACGGCGGCACCCGGCGGCTGCTGCTGCGCCAGGCGCTGGCCCGGCACGGCTGCAGCCTGGGCGAGCGGGAGCTGGCGGCGCTGGCCCAGCGCACCGAGAGCTTCTCGGTGGCGCAGCTGCTGCGGCTGTGCCAGCAGGCGGGGGCGGCGCGCCGGGCGCTGCCGGGACCCCCCGGCCCCTTGCAGGAGCTGGAGAAGGCGCTGAGCAAGGTCGGCCCCGCCGCGTCCCAGAAGGAGCTGGACTTGTTCCTGGAGTGGGATAAGATGTACGGCACCAGGCACTGATGGGGAGGGGGCGTGCGGGGTGGGTTTGGGGGGGGGTGGATTGGGGTAGGGGGTCTCTGTGGATCCTTCTGTGGGTTTGGGGTCTGCAGGAGCTCTGGATCCCTGAGAGGGGTCAAATCCCTTCATGAATTTGGGGTCCAGAGGGGTTCTGGATCCCTCTGTGGATTTGGGGTGAGCAGGAGCTCTGGATCCTTCCATGGATTTGGGGTCAGAGTCCTCGGTGGATTTGGGGTCCAGAGGGGCTCCCAAGTCCCTGAGTGGGGTCAAATCCCTCCATGGATTTGGGGTCAGCTCCCCCCATGGATTTGGGGTCACCTCCCCCCATGGATTTGGGATCAGCTCCCCCCATGGATTTGGGATCAGCTCCCTCCATGGATTTGGGATCAGCTCCCTCCATGGATTTGGGATCAGCTTCCCCCATGTATTTGGGATCAGCTCCCCCATAAATTTGGGGTCAGCTCCCCCCATGGATTTGGGATCAGCTCCCTCCATAAATTTGGGATCAGCTCCCTCCATAAATTTGGGATCAGCTCCCTCTTCCCAGCCCCTCTGACCTCACAATTCCCATTCCAGCCTCCCCCAGGGATTTCCCACTCTGATTTTTTGGAGACCCCCACCCATGACTCAGGATAACCTATTTATTATTTCCCCACCCCACCCTGGACACTCCCCAGGAGATTTTTGGGTATCAGGATCCAGGAGCTTCCCCACCCACCCAAAAGCTTTATTATTGTTTTTTTAATTAATTTTTTTAATTTGCATTTATTATTCCCAACAGAAATACCTCGGGTGACTTTGGAGCCCCTTCTCACCTTGATCAGGGAAAGGGGGAGATGCCCCAAACCAGGGAATTCACCCCAAAACAAGATTACACCCCAAAAATTTGGGTTACACCCCAAAAAATTTGGGTTACACCCCAAAAAACAGGGGGTTTTGGAGTAAAATGCTGTAGATTGAATATCCTAGACTTGGGTTTTTATTTTTGTAAGGTCTGTAGTTTTTTTTTTTATTTGTTTGTTTTATTTTTCTTTTTAACTACTCAGGAAAAAAAAGAATTACCTCAGAAAAACTAAAGAATGTTTCGGTTTTTTTTTAAAGAACACTTTTTATCTTCTCAGAAAAAGAAAAAAAAAAGGAGATTTTTTAAAAGAGTTTTCCCACCTGGGACAAAACTACCTCCTGCTTTTGCTTCCAAAGGTGGTGAAGAAAAGAAGAAATAACAGGAAAAAAAAAATAAACTTGAAGCTGTTACAAAGATGAAATTTGAATGTATTTCAGGTGCTTTCCACGTGTATTATGCCATAATTTTATTTGAAATTTTGTTGTTTTTTTTTTTTTTATTTGGTTTCTAGTAGCATTTGGTGGATTAATGTGTCTTCAGTGGAAAATTTAGTGCTGTAGGTTGGGAGCTGTTGCTGGCACCACTTTTTGGAGCAGATAAAAATAATTTTTTCCCTAAAAAAATAAAAAAATAAAAGCCCAGCAGGGGCTTTGCACAGAGCATGAACCCCCAGCCCATCTTTGCTTCATTTCCCTTTTAAAAAATTAGAATAATTTGGATTATTTTTTGAGTAATTTGGATTATTTTTTTGAGTAATTTGGATTATTTTTTGAGTAATTTTTTATTATTTTTAGTGTTTTAAGGCTCCCCCTTAGAGGAGCCCCCAAACCTCAGGGCACAGATCCCTCCCAGAGGTGTCTGCAGGTTCTCCCCAAATTTCCCTAATTTTCCCCCAAATTTTCCCAAAATTTCCCCCAATTTTCTCCCACTTCCCCCCCCAAATTTTCCCCACTTTTTTCCCAATTTTTCCCCAATCTTCCCCCAGATTTTCCCCAATTTTCCCCCAATTTTTCCCAATTTTGCCCCAAATTTTCCCCAATGTTTCCCCAATTTTTCTCCATTTTTTCCCAATTTTTTTCCCAATTTCCCCTCAAATTTTCCCCAATTTTTCCTCCAATTCCCCCCATTTTTTTCCCAATTTTCCCCCAATTTTCTCCCAATTTTCCCCCAATTTTCCCCAATTTCTCCCCCATTTTCCCCCAATTTTGCTTCAATTTCCCCCGAATTTTTTTCCAATTTCCCCCCAAATTTTTCCCAATTTTCCCCCAAATTTCCCCCATTTTTCTCCATTTTTTCCCAATTTTCCTCCAATTTTTACCCAATTTCCCCCCAATTTTTCCCAATTTCCCCCCAATTTCTCCTCAATTTTGCTTCAATTTCCCCCCAATATTTTCCCCAATATTTTCCCAATTTCCCCCCAATTTTTTCCAAACGTCCCCCAATTTTCCCCCAATTATTCCCCAATTTTCCCCCAATTTCCCCCAATTTTCCCCCATTTTTTTCCTAAATTTCCCCCAATTTTTCCCAATTTTTCCCAATTTCCCATTACACCCACACCACCCCCCCTCCAAAAAGTCGTGCTGGCTTCCTGAAGACATTATTAATTATTATTAATTATTATTATTCTCCTATTTGTACCCTCTGTAACCATTTCTACCTCATTTTTTGCAACTTATTGTACATGAAATTATTTAATTCATGTCTTATCAATGTCTGAGACAAACTCAAATTCTACCTCAAGAAATGCTGTATTTTAAAAAAAGAAAAAAGGAAAAAAAATTATTACACAATATTAAAGAAATTACCTGAATATTTTCTGTTTTTTGGGGTGATGGGGGATGGGCAGGGGGGGGTTGGGTGGATGCTGGACCCCAAAATTGGGAGAAAGTTCTGGAATATTAAATATTTTTAATATTTTTTAAAATTGTCAGATAGGAGCAAAAACAAGGCAGGTTTGAAATTTTAAAGGGTTTAAAGAAAAATTTTATTAATAACAGAGGAAATAAGAAATTTAGGGAAATATATTTAATTTTTTTTATTTTTTTTTTTTACTTCTTACATTTTTTAAAATAGTAACAAGGAGATATTTTAGTTAATTTTAAAAAAAAAATTAAATAATTTTTAGTTTGGTTTTTAATTTTTAGTTTTTAATTTTTAGTTTTTAGTTTCTGGTTTTTAGTTTTTAGTTATTTTAGTTTTTAATTTTTGGTTTTTAGTTTTTTTTGTAGTCTTTTAATTTTTGTTTTTTAATTTTTAGTTTCATCTTCCTCATCCTCATTTGTGGCACTTCCCTGACACCAGGAGAAATTTTGGGAACAAATATTAAATTTATTGTCCAGTTCTGGGTTCCAGAATGGAGAAATATTGGGGAGAAAATCCCAATTTATCCTCAAATATTTATGGAATAAAAATGAAATTTATTGTTCAGTTCTGGGTTCCAGAATGGAGAAATAATGGGGAAATGGGGGGAAAAAAATCCCAAATTATCCTCAAATATTTATGGGAAAAAAAATGAAATTTTTCCATGGGAAAAAAAAGAATTGAACCTGTGACCAGGGATGGACACAGAACCCAAATTCATTAATTAGGGATGGACAGAACCCAAAATCATTAATTAGGGATGGACACACCCCAATTCTGTAATTAGGGATGGACACACCCCAATTCTGTAATTAGGGATGGACACAGAACCCCAATTCTGTAATTAGGGATGGACACGCCCCAATCCTGTAATTAGGGATGGACACACCCCAATTCTGTAATTAGGGATGGACACAGAACCCAAATTCTGTAATTAGGGATGGACAGAACCAAATTCTGTAATTAGGGATGGAGACACCCCAATTCTGTAATTAGGGATGGACAGAACCCAAATTCATTAATTAGGGATGGACACACCCCTATTCTGTAATTAGGGATGGACAGAACCAAATTCTGAAATTAGGGATGGACACAGAACCCCAATTCTGTAATTAGGGATGGACACGCCCCAATTCTGTAATTAGGGATGGACACACCCCAATTCTGTAATTAGGGATGGACAGAACCCCAATTCTGTAATTAGGGATGGACACAGAACCCCAATTCTGTAATTGGGGATGGACACGCCCCAATTCTGTAATTAGGGATGGACACACCCCAATTCTGTAATTAGGGATGGACACAGAACCCCAATTCTGTAATTAGGGATGGACACGCCCCAATTCTGTAATTAGGGATGGACACAGAACCCAAATTCATTAATTAGGGATGGACACACCCCAATCCTGTAATTAGGGATGGACACACCCCTATTCTGTAATTAGGGATGGACAGAACCCAAATTCATTAATTAGGGATGGACACACCCCTATTCTGTAATTAGGGATGGACACGCCCCAATTCTGTAATTAGGGATGGACAGAACCCCAATTCTGTAATTAAGGATGGACACACCCCAATTCTGTAATTAGGGATGGACACAGAACCCCAATTCTGTAATTAGGGATGGACACGCCCCCAATCCTGTAATTAGGGATGGACACGCCCCAATCCTGTAATTAGGGATGGACACACCCCAATTCTGTAATTAGGGATGGACACAGAACCCAAATTCTGTAATTAGGGATGGACAGAACCAAATTCTGTAATTAGGGATGGAGACACCCCAATTCTGTAATTAGGGATGGACAGAACCCAAATTCATTAATTAGGGATGGACACACCCCTATTCTGTAATTAGGGATGGACAGAACCAAATTCTGAAATTAGGGATGGACACAGAACCCCAATTCTGTAATTAGGGATGGACACGCCCCAATTCTGTAATTAGGGATGGACAGAACCCCAATTCTGTAATTAGGGATGGACACAGAGCCCCAATTCTGTAATTAGGGATGGACACACCCCAATTCTGTAATTAGGGATGGACACAGAGCCCCAATTCTGTAATTAGGGATGGACACACCCCAATTCTGTAATTAGGGATGGACAGAGCCCCTCTCTGCTTTCAGGCTGACCCCTAAAATCCCTCCGGCCATCCCACATCCCCACCGTGGCCACCCTCCCTCCCTCCCTCATTCCTTCCCTCCCTCATTCCCTCCTTCATTCCCTCCCTCCCTCCCTCCCTCCCTCCCTCCCTCCTTCCCTCCTTCCCTCCCTCCCTCCCTCCCTCCCTCCCTCCCTCCCTCCCTCCCTCCCTCCCTCCCTCCCTCCCTCCCTCCTCCCTCCCCATCTGCTTTCCCCATCCTCTCTCCCCGTTATTTTAGTGCCATACAAAACTCCACAAACCCATAAACCTCCCAAGCGGCTCAGCCCGCGCGGAATTAGCGCATTCCAGGGTATAAATATCAACCATTGTGGGGCTGAGGAATGCCGGAATCCCGAATGGAAGCGGCGGGAGCAGCTCGGGTTACCAGAAACAAGAGCCCTTTGTGCCGGGGTTAAACGCCAGGGGCGAGCGAGCCTTTCACTGCCAAATTTGGGGAGAATTCTGAGGGTAAAAGATGGTTCTGGAGGGATGGGGACACTCCAAATGAGGATTTTGGGGGGGTTTTATATTGGTTTACCAAGGGGAGTCGTAGTTACAAGGAGGAATTTGGGGGTTTTATCAAATTTTTCCAAGGGCGATCCCATTCAAAAAGAGGATTTTGGGTTTTTCCACCCCGTTTTTCCAAGGGGAGTCCCACTCACAAAGAGGAATTTGAAGATTTCACCCTCATTTTCCCAAGGGAAACCCCCACACAAAAAGAGGATTTTGGATTTTTCACCCCATTTTTCAAGATGGAAATCCAATCCTAAAGAGGATTTGGGGTTTTTCCACCCCGTTTTTCCAAGGGGATTCCCACTCACAAAGAGGAATTTGAAGATTTCACCCTCATTTTCCCAAGGGAAACCCCCACACAAAAAGAGGATTTTTGATTTTTCACCCCGTTTTTCCAAGAAGAGTCCCACTCATAAGGAGGAATTTGGATTTTTTATCCCATTTTTCCAAGAGGGAACACCAATCCTAAAGAGGATTTTGGGTTTTCCACCCGTTTTTCCAAGGGGGAATCCCACTCGTAAGGAGGATTTTGCGTTTTTTATCCCATTTTCCGAGGGGAGTTCCAGTCACAAGGAGGAATTTGGGGGTTTTATCCTATTTTCCAAGAGGGAATCCCATTCAAAAAGAGGATTTTGGGTTTTTCCACCCCGTTTTTCCAAGGGGAGTCCCACTCACAAAGAGGAATTTGAAGATTTCACCCTCATTTTCCCAAGGGAAACCCCCACACAAAAAGAGGATTTTTGATTTTTCACCCCGTTTTTCCAAGAAGAGTCCCACTCATAAGGAGGAATTTGGATTTTTTATCCCATTTTTCCAAGAGGGAACACCAATCCTAAAGAGGATTTTGGGTTTTTCACCCCGTTTTTCCAAGGGGGAATCCCACTCGTAAGGAGGAATTTTCCGTTTTTTATCCCATTTTCCGAGGGGAGTTCCAGTCACAAGGAGGAATTTGGGGGATTTATCCTATTTTCCAAGGGGGAATCCCATTCAAAAAGAGGATTTTGGATTTTTCCACCCCGTTTTTCCAAGGGGAGTCCCACCCACAAAGAAGATTTTGGATTTTTCACCCCATTTCCCAAGAGGATCCCCACTCAAAAAGTGGATTTTGGGTTTTTCCACCCGTTTTTCCAAGAAGAGTCCCACTCATAAGGAGGAATTTGGATTTTTTATCCCATTTTTCCAAGAGGGAACACCAATCCTAAAGAGGATTTTGGGTTTTTCACCCCGTTTTTCCAAGGGGGAATCCCACTCATAAGGAGGAATTTGAAGATTTTTTATCCCATTTTCCAAGGGGAGTCCCACCCACAAAAAATAATTATTAGAAATAAATTTATTTTTATTCCCTTAATTTTGTTTGGTTTTAGGGAGCCCCAAAAACGTCACGCGGGGACTCCCGCGGGCTCCGGCGCCTCCTGGTGGCAGCTCGGGGAACTGCAGGGACAGACGGACAGAGGGACAAGAGGGACAGGGGACAGGGGGATGGACAGAGGGACAGGACAGGGGGACAGGGGGACAGAGGGACAGGACCCCCCAATCCCGGGGGTTCCACCCCGACCACGCCCCCTCCCCACTGACCCCACCCCTTCCTCACTGACCCCGCCCCATCACTAACCACGCCCCGCCCCGCGCAGGCGCACAAAAAGCGCGCTTGGCCGAGCGCGAACTACAACTCCCGTGATGCCCCGCGTGGGGCGGTGCCGCGCGCTGATTGGACGCTACGGGGGCGGTGCCGCGCGCTGATTGGCTGCGGCCGAGGTTTGAACGGGCGGACGGCGGGGGAGCAGCAGCGCAGCGTGAGGTGGGGGGGCGCGGCCCGGGGGGAAATTTGGGGCAATTTGGGGGTCCCTGGGGGCATTTGGGGGGCTGAGACCCCCTTAAGGAGCCGGGGACGTGCAGAGGGACCTGTGAGGCGCGTGTGAGAGGAGCACGGGAGGCCTGAGGGGGTGGGGAGGGCCTGGGCCTTCCTGAGGGGCAGGGAGTGGGGGTGGGGCTGGAAATGGGGCTGGGGGTCAGGAACTGGGTCCAGAGGGGGGCTGTGAGCCCTGAGTGAGGGGATTTGGGGTGACCTGACCCCTTCAGAGGACTGGGGGTTTAGTGGGTAAAGGAATGGGGCTGGAGACCCTCAGTGGGGCTGGGGGTGTCAGAAATTGGGGCTGGGGCTCTCTGGCCCGCTAAGAAATGGGGCTACGAGGGGTTTGGAGGGCTCTGGATTTGGGCCGTTCTGGGGGTCCCACACCTCCCCTTGCCCCCCCCAGCCCTGCATCAGATTGAAACCCCCGGGATGGACACGGACGGAACCACGGACGGAACCACGGACGGAACCACAGACGGCTGGGCCGACATCGAGCAGCGCCTGGAGAAGATTCGGGTGAGCCAGAGGGGCTCAGAGGGACATTGGGGGGCTCTGGGATGGGCTCTGATCCCCCCTCTGGGACATTGGGGGGCTCTGGGATGGGCTCTGATCCCCCCCCCCGGGCCACTGGGGGGCTCTGATCCCCCCTCTGAGACATTTGGGGGGCTCTGGGATGGGCTCTGATCCCCCCCCCGGGCCATTGGGGGGCTCTGATCCCCCCCCCGGGCCATTGGGGGGCTCTGATCCCCCCTCTGGGACATTGGGGGGCTCTGATCCCCCCTCTGGGACATTGGGGGGCTCTGATCCCTCCTTTGAGGGGCTCTGAGCTGGTTCTGGTTCCCTCTTTCCCCAGGAAATGCCCCTTGAGGAGCTCTACTCTGACCCCAAATCCCTCTTTTTCCCAGGAAATAACCCTTGAGGGTCTCTGCCCTGACCCCAATCCCCTCTTTCCCCAGGAAATTCCCTTTGAGGGTCTCTACTCTAATCCCAAACCCCTCTTTCCCCAGGATATGCCCCTCAGTGTCCCTGACCCCAAATCCCTTTTTTCCCCAGGAAATGCCTCTCAAGGGTCTCTAGTCTAATCCCAAACCCCTCTTTCCCCATGAGCTGCCCCTCAGTGTCCCTGACACCCTTCCCCTCTTTCCCCAGGAGATGCCCCTCGGGCTCCTTGACCCCATTCCCATCTTTCCCCAGGAAATTCCCATCAGTGTCCCTGACCCATCCCCTCTTTCCCAGGAAATTCCCCTCCGTGTCCCCTGTCCTGACCCTTCCCCTCTTTCCCCAGGAGATGCCCCTCGGGCTCTTTGACCCCATCCCCTCTTTCCCCAGGAAATTCCCCTCAGTGTCCCTGTCCTGACCCATCCCGTTTCCCCTCAGTGTCCCTGTCCTGACCCATCCCCTCTTCCCCCTCAGTGTCCCTGTCCTGACCCATCCCGTTTCCCTCAATGTCCCTGTCCTGACCCATCCCGTTTCCCCTCAGTGTCCCTGTCCTGGCCCATCCCGTTTCCCCTCAATGTCCCTGTCCTGACCCATCTCCTCTTTCCCCTCAGTGTCCCTGTCCTGACCCATCCCGTTTCCCTCAATGTCCCTGTCCTGACCCATCCCGTTTCCCCTCAGTGTCCCTGTCCTGACCCATCCCGTTTCCCCTCAGTGTCCCTGTCCTGACCCATCCCCTCTTTCCCCTCAGTGTCCCTGTCCTGACCCATCCCGTTTCCCCTCAGTGTCCCTGTCCTGACCCATCCCGTTTCCCCTCAGTGTCCCTGTCCTGACCCATCCCCTCTTTCCCCTCAGTGTCCCCTGTCCTGACCCATCCCGTTTCCCCTCAGTGTCCCTGTCCTGACCCATCCCGTTTCCCCTCAGTGTCCCTGTCCTGACCCATCCCCTCTCTCCAGGTCTCCCTGCGGAGCCGCTCGGCGCCGCCCTCTCGCCGCCTGCAGCTGTGTGACCGCGCCCTGCGCTGCTGCGTGGAGCAGCTGGCCCGGCCCGGGGGGCTGCCAGCCCACGCCGCCCAGCTGCTCGCCCTGGCCCAGGAGGCCACCCACACCTACCTGCAGCTGGTGCCCTCTCCCCCCGAGCTGTACCTGGAGAAAATCCTGTTCCACGTGCTGCGCAACGCCGCGGGCTGGGCGGGGCCGCAGGCCTGGGGCGCGGCCGAGCTGCTGCGGGCGCGGCTGCGGCGCGGCCACCAAAACCACGAGTGGGCCACCGTCGCCCGCGGCGGCTTCAGCGTGCTCTGGAGGGCTGCGGCCTCTGTGGCCGGGCCTGAGAGGCCCAGGGAGGAGGGCAGGGCCGTGCTGACCGCCAGGCTGCGCGCCCTGCGCTTCCTGCTGCTGCTGGAATCCCGGGATGCCGAATCCCGCCGCTCCTTCCAGCCTCCCTTCTTCACCTCCCACACCGCCCACAACGCCGCAGCTGCTGCCGCTCTCTATGAGTCCCAGAGAGCTCCCTGCCCTCTCTTCCTGGCCAAGCAGCTGAGGGAGCTGCTGCTGGACACTCTGAGGGATGAAACTCCTCATCCTCGCCCCCTCCAGAGCTGCCTGTGCCACCTGGAGCTGACGCTGGAGCGCTGCCGCCACCTCTGCAAAGGCCGGCGCCACCGCGAGGCTCTGGAGGCCCTGCAGGATTGCAGAGGGTTTGTTTCAGGAGCTGGGGATTCCCTGGGAGCCCCTCTGGAGCTGCTGGAGGCCTCTGTCCAGCTGAGCAGGGCGCTGGCCAAAGGCCTGGCCGGTGCTCTGGGGCCGGCGCTGTGCCAGGCTGCAGCGGCGCTGGGGGCGGAATGTTCTGGAAGGATCCTGCAGGTGCTGCTGGAATGTTCCCAGCTGGTGCTGGCCCAGCTTGGGGAGGTGCTCAGGAGGAGCAGGGAGCTGCCCCTCGGCCTCCAGGAGCTGCCTGGGCTCTGTGGCTTCTGCCTGGGCCATGGGCAGGCGCTGCGGCGGCTGCTGGCCCAGGTGAGGAGGAGGAGGAGGAGGAGGAGGATGTGGGGTCAGCGTTCCCTGCAATCCCTCAGGGTCACTCTGTGCTGCTCCCAGCCCTGGCAGCAGCTCCTGCAGCCTGGGGAGTCCCAAATCCCACTTTTCCCCCTTCTTGCCCTTCTTGGACCCCAAATCCCACTTTTCTTCTTTATCGGACCCCAAATCCCACTTTTCTCCTTTATTGGACCCCAAATCCCACTTTTCTTCTTTATCGGACCCCAAATCCCACTTTTCTTCTTTATCGGACCCCAAATCCCACTTTTCTCCTTTATTGGACCCCAAATCCCACTTTTCCCCCTTCTTGCCCTTCTTGGACCCCAAATCCCACTTTTCTTCTTTATTGGACCCCAAATCCCACTTTTCTTCTTTATCGGACCCCAAATCCCACTTTTCTCCTTTATTGGACCCCAAATCCCACTTTTCTCCATCCCAGCAGCAGCTCCTGGACCCCAAATCTCACTTTTCCTCTTTCCTGCCCTTCTTGGACCCCAAATCTCACTTTTCCTATTTCCTGCCCTTCTTGGACCCCAAATCTCACTTTTCTCCATCCCAGCAGCAGCTGTTGGAGCTCCTGAACCCCTGAATCCCACTTTTCTCCTTTCCTGGACCCCAAATCCCACTTTCCCCATTCCCAAATCCCATTTTCCCGTTCCCAAATCCCATTTCTCCCACTCCCAGGTCCCTCCTGACTCTGTCAGGGAGCAGGTGATGGTGAAGCAGCTGCTGTTCCACAGCCTCCAGCTTTTCTCCAACGCCATCCATGAGATATTCCAACGTTCCCAGGTATCCCAGGGAATAGATCCCAATCCTTCAGGGGGCTGGGAGCCTCTCCCATGGGATGTGGGGCTGGAATTTTGGGGTGGAGCCACTCTGGGAGCTTTTCCAGTGGGATGTGGGGCTGGAGTTTGGGGTTGGAGGGGTTCTGGAGTGTCCCCTGAGGCTCTGCTGTCCCCACAGCCCTCAGAGCTGCCAGAGCTGGGACAGGTGACCACGAGCTGTGTCCAGAGTGTCACCTGGATGGTGGAGGGGCTGGAGGGGCTGCCCGAGGCTGAGAGGGGCAAATTCCTCGATGTCACTGGTCAGTGCCACCCCCTGTCCCTGTCCCCTGTGGTCAGTGCCACCCCCTGTCCCCATCCCCAGGAGTCAGTGCCACCCCAGGGCTCTGTGTCCCCATGTGCAGGGGGTCACTCTGTGTCTGGGGGGTCGGGATCAGCCCTGGATGAGGAGGGGTCACTTAGTGTCCCCTCCCTGCCCCTTTGGTCACTGTCCCCCCTGTCACTGTCCCCTTTGGTCACTCTGTCCCCTCAGTCACTGTCCCTGGGTCACTGTCCCCCTGTCCCCCAGCTGCTGTCCCCTCTGTCCCTGTCCCTTTGGTCACTCTGTCCCCCTGTCCCTTTGATCACTGTCCCCCTGTCCCTTTGATCACTGTCCCCCTGTCCCTTTGGTCACTGTCCCTTGTCCCTGTCCCCCTGTCCCTTTGATCACTGTCCCCTGTCCTCTGGGTCACTCTGTCCCTTTGGTCACTGTCCCCCTGTCCCCTGGGTCACTGTCCCCCTGTCCCCTGGGTCACTCTGTCCCTGTCCCTTTGGTCACTGTCCCCCTGTCCCTTTGGTCCCTGTCCCCTGGGTCACTGTCCCCTGGGTCACTGTCCCCTGGGTCACTGTCCCCCTGTCCCTTTGGTCACTGTCCCTGTCCCCCAGCCGCTGTCACCTCCCGCCTGGCGCAGGCGCTGCAGAGCCGGAAGCTGCCGGGGGCGGCCGGAGCCGTGTGTGAGCCCCTGTGCCAGAGGCTGCTGGATGGACAGGGCTATGGCTGGGCTGGGGTGACCACTGACAGGGTATGGGGGCTATGGCTGGGCTGGGGTGACCACTGACAGGGTATGGGGGGGCTGGGGTGACCACTGACAGGGTATGGGGGCTATGGCTGGGCTGGGGTGACCACTGACAGGGTATGGGGGCTATGGCTGGGCTGGGGTGACCACTGACAGGGTATGGGGGGCTATGGGGGGGCTGGGGTGACCACTGACAGGGTATGGGGGCTATGGGGGGGCTGGGGTGACCACTGACAGGGTATGGGGGGCTGGAGTGACCACTGACAGGGTATGGGGGCTATGGGGGGGCTGGGGTGACCACTGACAGGGTATGGGGGCTATGGCTGGGCTGGGGTGACCACTGACAGGGTATGGGGGCTATGGCTGGGCTGGGGTGACCACTGACAGGGTATGGGGGCTATGGGGGGGCTGGGGTGACCACTGACAGGGTATGGGGGCTATGGCTGGGCTGGGGTGACCACTGACAGGGTATGGGGGGGCTGGGGTGACCACTGACAGGGTATGGGGGCTATGGGGGGGCTGGGGTGACCACTGACAGGGTATGGGGGGATTGGGGGGCTGGGGTGACCACTGACAGGGTATGGGGGCTATGGGGGGGCTGGGGTGACCACTGACAGGGTATGGGGGCTATGGGGGGGGCTGGGGTGACCACTGACAGGGTATGGGGGCTATGGCTGGGCTGGGGTGACCACTGACAGGGTATGGGGGCTATGGGGGGGCTGGGGTGACCACTGACAGGGTATGGGGGCTATGGCTGGGCTGGGGTGACCACTGACAGGGTATGGGGGCTATGGCTGGGCTGGGGTGACCACTGACAGGGTATGGGGGGATTGGGGGGCTGGGGTGACCACTGACAGGGTATGGGGGCTATGGCTGGGCTGGGGTGACCACTGACAGGGTATGGGGGGGGCTGGAGTGACCACTGACAGGGTATGGGGGGAATGGGGTTGCTGGGGATACTGGGATGGGGTGTTGGGATGGGATACTGGGGGTGTTGGGATGGGATACTGGGGGTGATGGGATGGGATACTGGGGACACTGGGGCTACTGGGGATCCGTGGCCACTCTGGAATCATTGAGATGAGCTGTCCCTGGCCATACTGGGGTCCCTGGCCATACTGGGGTCCCTGGTGACACTGGGACAGCTGTCCCTGGCCATACTGGGGTCCCTGGTGACACTGGGACAGCTGTCCCTGGCCATACTGGGGTCCCTGGCCATACTGGGGTCCCTGGTGACACTGGGACAGCTGTCCCCCTCCCCACAGCTGCACAGGTGTTTCAGGCTGCAGGTGGAGAGCTGGCGCAGCCGGGGCCAGCACCAGAGAGCCATGGACAGTGTGGGGCAGTGGCTGCTGGCCCTGGGGCCACTCTGCTGGGGACACCAGGTACTGGGGACACTGGGGGACACTGCTGGGACTGGGGGGACACTGCTGGGGACACCAGGTACTGGGGATACTGGGGGGACTGGGGGGACACTGCTGGGGACACCAGGTACTGGGGGGACACTGCTGGGGACACACTGCTGGGGACTGGGGACACACTGCTGGGACTGGGGACTGGGGGGACACTGGGGACACTGCTGGGACTGGGGCCACTCTGCTGGGGACACATTCCCAGTCTCCATGGCCCCATTCCCACTGTTCCCAGTCCGTCCCAGTCCATCCCAGCTCCCTGGTGGCCGAGCCCGTGGCGCTCTGGGCCAGGATCAAGATGGAGGCAGCCAAAGAGGGAGAGGAGGAGCTGAGGCTGCGGTGAGGGGATGGGGATTTGGGATTGGGGGATGGGGATTGGGGATTTGGGGGATTGAATCAGGGGATGGGATGGGGATTGGGGATCAGGGATCTGGGATTGGGGTGGGGGGAATGGCATGGGGGGATTGTGAGGAGGGATTGGAATGAGGGATTGGAGGAACTGGGGTGGGAGACAGAGAATTTGGAGGGGAGGATTGGGATAGGAGGGATGGGATGGGGGATTGGGGTAGGATGAGAGGAATTGGGATGAGGGAGTGGGGTAGATGAGATGGGATCCATGGCATGGGATGGGATCCATGGCATGGGATGGGATCCATGGGATGGGATGGGATTCTTGCAATAGGATCCATGGCATGGGATGGGATCCATGGGATGGGATGGGATTCTTGCAATAGGATCCATGGGGTGGGATGGGATCCATGGGATGGGATGGGATCCATGGGATGGGATGGGATCCATGGGATGGGATGGGATGCATGGGATGGGATGGGATGCATGGGATGGGATGGGATGCATGGGATGGGATGGGATGCATGGGATGGGATGGGATGCATGGGATGGGATGGGATGCATGGGATGGGATGGGATGCATGGGATGGGATGCATGGGATGGGATGCATGGGATGGGATGCATGGGATGGGATCCATGGGATGGGATGGGATGGGATCCATGGGATGGGATCCATGGGGTGGGATGGGATGGGATCCATGGGATGGGATGGGATCCATGGGATGGGATGGGATCCATGGGATGGGATCCATGGCATGGGATGGGATCCATGGCATGGGATGGGATCCATGGGATGGGATGGGATGGGATCCATGGGATGCATGGGATGGGATCCATGGGATGGGATGGGATTCTTGCAATAGGATCCATGGGATGGGATGGGATGGGATCCATGGCATGGGATGGGATGGGATCCATGGGATGGGATCCATGGGATGGGATGGGATGGGATCCATGGGATGGGATCCATGGGATGGGGGAATCAGGAGCCCCCTGGGACAGAGGCAGGAGCAGTGTGGCTGGATCTCCCTGCCAGCCCATAACCCCCCAGAGCCCGTTTCCCTGATGCCAGCCCCTCTCCCCAGGACCCTGTGGGACGCCCTGCAGTCCCAGTGCCACCCCCAGTGCCAGCCCCTGCCCGGGGACACGCTGGTGGCCCTGCTGCTGGCAGAGCTGCAGGCCTACAAATCCCTGCGGGGCCCCACAGCCTCGGAGCGCTACAACGTGCTGTGTGACCTGCTGGCCCTGGGGGACCCCCCTGGAGCTGGGGACCCCCCCGGAATTGGGGATCCCCCCGGAATTGGGGATCCCCCCGGCGTGGCAGAGCCCCGGCGCAGCCTGGCCAGGGCGGTGGCGCTGCTGGAGCTGGCACAGCTGCTCTGCAGCCACAGCTTTGCTCCCCACACTGACTGGTGGGTGCTGCCCTCCCACCCCATCCTGATCCCACCCCATCCTGATCCCATCCCATCCCCATCCTGATCCCATCCCATCCCCATCCTGATCCCAGTCCTGATCCCCCATCCTGATCCCAGTCCTGATCCCCCATCCTGATCCCAGTCCTGATCCCCCATCCTGATCCCAGTCCTGATCCCCCATCCTGATCCCACCCCATCCCCATCCTGATCCCCCATGCCATCCCCATCCTGATCCCATCCCAGTCCTTCATCCCATCCCCATCCCAGTTCTGATACCCCATCCCATTCCATCCCAGTCCTGATTCCCCCATCCCATCCCATTCCTGATCCCATCCCAGTTCTGATCCCATCCCATCCCCATCCTGATCCCATCCCAGTTCTGATCCCATTCCATCCCATTCCTGATCCCCCATCCCAACTCCATCCCAGTCCTGATCCCATCCCATTCCCCCATCCCAGTCCTGATCCCATTCCATTTCCCCATCCCAATCCTCCATCCCATCCCAGTTCTGATCCCATTTCCCCATCCCAGTCCTGTTCCTCCATTCCATCCCAGTTCTGATCCCAATCTCTCATCCCACTCCCTCATCCCATTCCCCTGCTCCTATGCTCCACATCCCAATCCCCTCCATCCCAAACCTCCCATTCCACCCCCTCCATCCCAAACCTCCCATTCCACCCCCTCCATCCCAAACCTCCCATTCCACCCCCTCCATCCCAAACCTCCCATTCCACCCCCTCCATCCCAAACCTCCCATTCCACCCCCTCCATCCCAATTCTCCCATTCCATCCCATTCCATCCCAATTCTCCAATTCCATCCCATTCCATCCCAATTCTCCCATTCCTCTCCCTCCATCCCAATTCCCCCATTCCTTTAATTCCTCCCCTCCCATTTCCCCAGATCCCAAATCCCCCCATCCCATTCCTGAGATTTTGGGCTCAGATCTCTGGGATTTTGGGCTCAGATCTCTGGGATTTTGGGCTCAGATCTCTGGGATTTTTGGACTCAGATCTCTGGGATTTTGGGCTCAAATTTTGGGATTTTGGGCTCAAATTTTGGGATTTTGGGCTCAGATCTCTGGGATTTTGGCCTCAGATCTCTGGGATTTTGGGCTCAAATCTCTGGGATTTTGGGCTCAAATCTCTGGGATTTTGAGCTCAAATTTTGGGATTTTGGGCATGCCTGTCCCCACAGCTCTGCCCTGGATGCCATCCAGGAATCCCTGAGGCTGTTGGAGTCCCTGGCCCAGAATTCCCAATCCTGGAATTCCCAGATCCAGGCTCAGCTGCTGGATGAACGTGCCCAGGCTCTGCTCTGGCTGCACATCTGCACCCTTGAGGCTCTCATGGAAAAGGTGGGGGGATCTTTTCCTGGGATTTTGGGGCTTTTCCTGGGATTTTGGGGAATTTGGGGAAAATCCTGGAATTCTCTACATGCCCCAAATTCATCCCAGGAGGGGATTTCCCAGGATTTTGGGCAATCCTGGTGATCCCAGGATCTCCCAAACCCTTCCCTGGGATGATTTTCCTGGGATTTTGGGGGATTTTGGCTCATTCAGATTTCCCAGGGTGAATTTCCCAGGATTTTGAACAAGGGTTTGATGCCCCAAACCCTTCCCTGGGATGATTTTCCTGGGAATTTTGGGGATTTTGGCTCATTCAGATTTCCCAGGGTGATTTTTCCCAGGATTTTGGGGAATCCTGGAATTCCCTGCACGTCCCAAACCCTTCCCTGGGATGATTTTCCTGGAATTTTGGGGATTTTGGCTCACCCAGATTTCCCAGGGTGAATTTCCCAGGATTTTGGTGAATCCTGGATTTCCCAGCACATCCCAAACCCATCCTGGGGTGTGATTTTCCTGGGATTTTTGGGATTTTAGTGAATCCTGGACTTCCCAGGCTGTGATTTTCCTGTGATTTTTTGAATTTTGGTGAATCCTGTCATTCCCAGGCTGGGATTTTCCTGAAATATTTTGAATTTTGGTGAATCCTGACATTCCAGGGTTCAATTTTCCTGAAATATTTTGAATTTTGGTTCATCCTGCCATTCCCAGGCTGTGATTTTCCTGTGATTTTTTGAATTTTGGTGAATCCTGACATTCCCAGGCTGGGATTTTCCTGGGATTTTTGGGATTTTGGTGGATCCTGTCATTCCCAGGCTGGGATTTTCCTGGAATTTTTTTGATTTTGGTGAATCCTGGACTTCCCAGGGTTCAATTTTTCTGGGATTTTTGGGATTTTGGTGAATCCTGCCATTCCCAGGCTGGGATTTTCCTGGAATTTTTTGGATTTTGGTGAATCCTGGACTTCCCAGGCTGGGATTTTTCTGGGATTTTGGTGAATCCTGCCATTCCCAGGCTGGGATTTTTCTGGGATTTTTGGGATTTTGGTGAATCCTGCCATTCCCAGGCTGGGATTTTTCTGGGATTTTTGGGATTTTGGTGAATCCTGCCATTCCCAGGCTGGGATTTTTTTGGGATTTTTGGGATTTTGGTGGATCCTGCCATTCCCAGCCCTCTCCATGTGTTCCCTCCCCAGAGTGTGGCCCGGGGGCTGGAGCCCCCTGAGACCCCCGAGGGGGAGGGGGAGGGGGAGGGGCAGCAGCCTCAGCCCTGGGATTGGATCAGCTGCAGCCTCAGCTCTGAGCAGGGTGAGACCCCTGGGGGGGGGGAGCTGGGGGGGTGGGGAGGGGAATTTGGGGGTCCTGGAGGGGGAATTTGGGGGTCCTGGATGGATGGGAAGGGGAATTTTGGGGTCCTGGAGGGGAAATTTGGGGTCCTGGGAGGGTGAGAAGGGGAATTTTGGGGTCCTGGAGGGAATTTAGGAGTTCTGGAGGGGTGTGAAGGGGATTTTTTGGGGTCCTGGAGGGGTGGGAAGGGGATTTTTTTGGGGTTCTGGAGGGGTGGGAAGGGGAATTTTGGGGTCCTGGAGGGAATTTTGGGATCTTGGGGGGGTGGGGAGGGGAATTTTGGGGTCCTGGAAGGGTGGGAAGGGGAATTTTGGGGTCCTGGAAGGGTGGGAAGGAGATTTTTGGGGTCCTGGAGGGGGTGAAAAGGGGATTTTTGGGGTTCTGGAGGGGAATTTTGGGGTCCTGGAGGGGTGGGAAGGGGATTTTGGGGTCCTGGAAGGGGAATTTTGGGGTCCTGGATGGGAATTTTGGGGTCTTGGGGGGGTGTGAAGGGAATTTTGGGGTCCTGGAGGGGAAATTTGGGGTCTTGGGGGGGTGTGAAGGGAATTTTGGGGTCCTGGAGGGGAAATTTGGGGTCTTAGGGGGGGGGGAAGGGGAATTTTGGGGTCCTGGAAGGGTGGGAAGGGGAATTTTGGGGTCCTGAAGGGTTGGGAAGGGGATTTTGGGGGTCCTGGAGGGGATTTTTGGGGTACTGGAGGGGTGGCAAGGGGAATTTTGGGGTCCTGGATGGGAATTTTGGGGTCCTGGATGGGAATTTTGGAGTCTTGGGTGTGAAG